>NW_028123101.1:0-224073 GCF_965194805.1 Balaenoptera borealis | reverse complement strand
GGTCTTGTCTACTACATATTGGGTTTATGGAACGGTATCTGAGCTAATTTGATACCCTTGTTTTATGTATCACCCCACCTCACCTTTCCCGTTAAGCAGCCATAGTGTGTTTTCTGCATGTGTGACTCTGTTCTGTTTTGTAATTCAGTTCAAGTGTAACGGTTTTTACATTCCCTCTATCAGTGATACCTTATGAGAAGTGTCCTTTTCTGTGTGACTTATTTCACTTAGAATCGTCGTACCTAAATCCACTCATCATGCTGCTACTAACCTTATGACATTGATTTCATGGCTGTGTGATATTCCATTGTACATAAGGACCACAACTTCTTTATCCATTTTTCTCTTTCCTGGGATATTGAAGGTGGAATGAAGTGGAGGTCCTTGTCAACAGAGCAGCCCTCACCTTTGGGGTGCTTGTGTCTTGCTGATTTTTCATTTTCCCAATTTATACCCCCATGAGGGGAAGTGCCCTATGCTCTCTAAGCTGTGTTTTTCAGATGTTTCAGGACACACCGTACACTTCTCCAGAGTGGCTGTTGGCAATTTACATCCCGCCCATCAGTGTAGCAAGGCTCCCATTTCTCCATGGCCTGTCCTGCATTTCTGGTTTTGACACTTTTTTCAGCATGGCCCTTTTGACCGATGGGAAGCGAGACTTCTCTGTAGCGCTGATTTGCCTTTCCAGGTTGCTTGGTTGGCCAAAAAGGGCGTATGCGTTTTTTCCTGAATATATTCAGGAAAAAACGCATACGCCCTTTTTGGCCAAGGGCATCATTGTCAACGTTTTGCCGCTTTTCATGTGCTTTAAAGGCGATGCGTATCTACCTCCTGAAATCTGTTTCGTGCAATTCTGCCTTGATTTCAAATCCTCTTCTTTGCCTTCCCTCAATATATTTGTGGACGAGAGTTATCATTTATAACTCTGCAGGTTTGTGAATTGCAGTGCCCTGAACCTCCATTTTACAACTCGCTTTTTTGGGAGCTGGCCGCAAAAGCGCAGGATGGCTTCAGGCCCTGTTCTGGTTCCGGGGGGCAGGCTGAGCCTGTGGTTAATTCTTCTTCCTGATGGGAAAATAGAGTGACCTGTGCCTGTCCCGACACCAAGAGCTTGTCTCTCGTTGGTTCCCCGTCTTCCCGTAAATCCTCAGGACAAATTGCAACCTGTACAGAACAGGAGGTTAAAGGTGCTGATGCTCCAAGTAGGGAGATTGCTAGTAAAGCGGCTGGAATGGCGAACCCGGGCACAAGGAGATGAGAAATGAGGTGCGTTTTAGAAACCTTTCCCCATCACACGGTGTACTATCTTCTGGGTTTCTCATGCATGTTTTCGATGTAGGAAGATGCCCTTGAAGCTGGAGATTTGGGACCCATGCGATGGGTACCACGCAGTATTACTTTAAAGGGTCTGCGTTTGCTCACCCAACCTCACCAAACCTCTCAGCCCCAAGAGTGTCCACCCTTATGTCTCATCCAGCTGTGGGTCTAGATATGGTCAATCCAGGTTGCATCACAGCCCCTGAACGCATTGTGTAAGAATTTCTCTCTCTTTCACTGTCGTTGTTTCATGGGTTTTTCAAAGTAATTTATTTTCATAATGCGGTTTAGCTGCTTTTCACGGCTGTGTTTATGCCGCTTTACACCCACTTGACACACTATCAGAGAGATATCAATACATAGGTTTTAAGATTATTACTAGTCAGATATATTCTTGTGCGGTGAATAGGGCGTGTTGAGTCCAGTTCTCTGAGCAAGGAGTAGGTCTTGTCTACTACATATTGGGTTTATGGAACGGTATCTGAGCTAATTTGATACCCTTGTTTTATGTATCACCCCACCTCACCTTTCCCGTTAAGCAGCCATAGTGTGTTTTCTGCATGTGTGACTCTGTTCTGTTTTGTAATTCAGTTCAAGTGTAACGGTTTTTACATTCCCTCTATCAGTGATACCTTATGAGAAGTGTCCTTTTCTGTGTGACTTATTTCACTTAGAATCGTCGTACCTAAATCCACTCATCATGCTGCTACTAACCTTATGACATTGATTTCATGGCTGTGTGATATTCCATTGTACATAAGGACCACAACTTCTTTATCCATTTTTCTCTTTCCTGGGATATTGAAGGTGGAATGAAGTGGAGGTCCTTGTCAACAGAGCAGCCCTCACCTTTGGGGTGCTTGTGTCTTGCTGATTTTTCATTTTCCCAATTTATACCCCCATGAGTGGAAGTGCCCTATGCTCTCTAAGCTGTGTTTTTCAGATGTTTCAGGACACACCGTACACTTCTCCAGAGTGGCTGTTGGCAATTTACATCCCGCCCATCAGTGTAGCAAGGCTCCCATTTCTCCATGGCCTGTCCTGCATTTCTGGTTTTGACACTTTTTTCAGCATGGCCCTTTTGACCGATGGGAAGCGAGACTTCTCTGTAGCGCTGATTTGCCTTTCCAGGTTGCTTGGTTGGCCAAAAAGGGCGTATGCGTTTTTTCCTGAATATATTCAGGAAAAAACGCATACGCCCTTTTTGGCCAAGGGCATCATTGTCAACGTTTTGCCGCTTTTCATGTGTTTTAAAGGCGATTCGTATCTACCTCCTGAAATCTGTTTCGTGCAATTCTGCCTTGAATTCAAATCCTCTTCTTTGCCTTCCCTCAATATATTTGTGGACGAGAGTTATCATTTATAACTCTGCAGGTTTGTGAATTGCAGTGCCCTGAACCTCCATTTTACAACTCGCTTTTTTGGGAGCTGGCCGCAAAAGCGCAGGATGGCTTCAGGCCCTGTTCTGGTTCCGGGGGGCAGGCTGAGCCTGTGGTTAATTCTTCTTCCTGATGGGAAAATAGAGTGACCTGTGCCTGTCCCGACACCAAGAGCTAGTCTCTCGTTGGTTCCCCGTCTTCCCGTTCATCCTCAGGACAAATTGCAACCTGTACGGAACAGGAGGTTAAAGGTGCTGATGCTCCAAGTAGGGAGATTGCTAGTAAAGCGGCTGGAATGGCGAACCCGGGCACAAGGAGATGAGAAATGAGGTGCGTTTTAGAAACCTTTCCCTATCACACGGTGTACCATCTTCTGGGTTTCTCATGCATGTTTTCGATGTAGGAAGATGCCCTTGAACCTGGAGATTTGGGAACCATGCGATGGGTACCACGCAGTATTACTTTAAAGGGTCTGCGTTTGCTCACCCAACCTCACCAAACCTCTCAGCCCCAAGAGTGTCCACCCTTATGTCTCATCCAGCTGTGGGTCTAGATATGGTCAATCCAGGTTGCATCACAGCCCCTGAACTCATTGTGTAAGAATTTCTATCTCTTTCACTGTCGTTGTTTCATGGGTTTTTCAAAGTAATTTATTTTCATAATGGGGTTTAGCTGCTTTTCACGGCTGTGTTTATGCCGCTTTACACCCACTTGACACACTAACAGAGAGATATCAATACATAGGTTTTAAGATTATTACTAGTCAGGTATATTCTTGTGTGGTGAATAGGGCGTGTTGAGTCCAGTTCTCTGAGCAAGGAGTAGGTCTTGTCTACTACATATTGGGTTTATGGAACGGTATCTGAGCTAATTTGATACCCTTGTTTTATGTATCACCCCACCTCACCTTTCCCGTTAAGCAGCCATAGTCTGTTTTCTGCATGTGTGACTCTGTTCTGTTTTGTAATTCAGTTCAAGTGTAACGGTTTTTACATTCCCTCTAAAAGTGATACCTTATGAGAAGTGTCCTTTTCTGTGTGACTTATTTCACTTAGAATCGTCGTACCTAAATCCACTCATCATGCTGCTACTAACCTTATGACATTGATTTCATGGCTGAGTGATATTCCATTGTACATAAGGACCACAACTTCTTTATCCATTTTTCTCTTTCCTGGGATATTGAAGGTGGAATGAAGTGGAGGTCCTTGTCAACAGAGCAGCCCTCAACTTTGGGGTGCTTGTGTCTTGCTGATTTTTCATTTTCCCAATTTATACCCCCATGAGTGGAAGTGCCCTATGCTCTCTAAGCTGTGTTTTTCAGATGTTTCAGGACACACCGTACACTTCTCCAGAGTGGCTGTTGGCAATTTACATCCCGCCCATCAGTGTAGCAAGGCTCTCATTTCTCCATGGCCTGTCCTGCATTTCTGGTTTTGACACTTTTTTCAGCATGGCCCTTTTGACCGATGGGAAGCGAGACTTCTTTGTAGCGCTGATTTGCCTTTCCAGGTTGCTTGGTTGGCCAAAAAGGGCGTATGCGTTTTTTCCTGAATATATTCAGGAAAAAACGCATACGCCCTTTTTGGCCAAGGGCATCATTGTCACCGTTTTGCTGCTTTTCATGTGCTTTAAAGGCGATTTGAATCTACCTCCTGAAATCTGTTTCCTGCAATTCTGCCTTGATTTCAAATCCTCTTCTTTGCCTTCCCTCAATATATTTGTGGACGAGAGTTATCATTTATAACTCTGCAGGTTTGTGAATTGCAGTGCCCTGAACCTCCATTTTACAACTCGCTTTTTTGGGAGCTGGCCGCAAAAGCGCAGGATGGCTTCAGGCCCTGTTCTGGTTCCGGGGGGCAGGCTGAGCCTGTGGTTAATTCTTCTTCCTGATGGGAAAGTAGAGTGACCTGTGCCTGTCCCGACACCAAGAGCTAGTCTCTCGTTGGTTCCCCGTCTTCCCGTTCATCCTCAGGACAAATTGCAACCTGTACGGAACAGGAGGTTAAAGGTGCTGATGCTCCAAGTAGGGAGATTGCTAGTAAAGCGGCTGGAATGGCGAACCCGGGCACAAGGAGATGAGAAATGAGGTGCGTTTTAGAAACCTTTCCCCATCATACGGTGTACCATCTTCTGGGTTTCTCATGCATGTTTTCGATGTAGGAAGATGCCCTTGAACCTGGAGATTTGGGACCCATGCAATGGGTACCACGCAGTATTACTTTAAAGGGTCTGCGTTTGCTCACCCAACCTCACCAAACCTCTCAGCCCCAAGAGTGTCCACCCTTATGTCTCATCCAGCTGTGGGTCTAGATATGGTCAATCCAGGTTGCATCACAGCCCCTGAACTCATTGTGTAAGAATTTCTATCTCTTTCACTGTCGTTGTTTCATGGGTTTTTCAAAGTAATTTATTTTCATAATGGGTTTAGCTGCTTTTCACGGCTGTGTTTATGCCGCTTTACACCCACTTGACACACTAACAGAGAGATATCAATACATAGGTTTTAAGATTATTACTAGTCAGATATATTCTTGTGCGGTGAATGGGGCGTGTTGAGTCCAGTTCTCTGAGCAAGGAGTAGGTCTTGTCTACTACATATTGGGTTTATGGAACGGTATCTGAGCTAATTTGATACCCTTGTTTTATGTATCACCCCACCTCACCTTTCCCGTTAAGCAGCCATAGTCTGTTTTCTGCATGTGTGACTCTGTTCTGTTTTGTAATTCAGTTCAAGTGTAACGGTTTTTACATTCCCTCTATCAGTGATACCTTATGAGAAGTGTCCTTTTCTGTGTGACTTATTTCACTTAGAATCGTCATACCTAAATCCACTCATCATGCTGCTACTAACCTTATGACATTGATTTCATGGCTGAGTGATATTCCATTGTACATAAGGACCACAACTTCTTTATCCATTTTTCTCTTTCCTTGGATATTGAAGGTGGAATGAAGTGGAGGTCCTTGTCAACAGAGCAGCCCTCAACTTTGGGGTGCTTGTGTCTTGCTGATTTTTAATTTTCCCAATTTATACCCCCATGAGTGGAAGTGCCCTATGCTCTCTAAGCTGTGTTTTTCAGATGTTTCAGGACGCACCGTACACTTCTCCAGAGTGGCTGTTGGCAATTTACATCCCGCCCATCAGTGTAGCAAGCTCCCATTTCTCCAAGGCCTGTCCTGCATTTCTGGTTTTGACACTTTTTTCAGCATGGCCCTTTTGACCGATGGGAAGCGAGACTTCTCTGTAGCGCTGATTTGCCTTTCCAGGTTGCTTGGTTGGCCAAAAAGGGCGTATGCGTTTTTTCCTGAATATATTCAGGAAAAAACGCATACGCCCTTTTTGGCCAAGGGCATCATTGTCAACGTTTTGCCGCTTTTCATGTGCTTTAAAGGCGATTCGTATCTACCTCCTGAAATCTGTTTCGTGCAATTCTGCCTTGATTTCAAATCCTCTTCTTTGCCTTCCCTCAATATATTTGTGGACGAGAGTTATCATTTATAACTCTGCAGGTTTGTGAATTGCAGTGCCCTGAACCTCCATTTTACAACTCGCTTTTTTGGGAGCTGGCCGCAAAAGTGCAGGATGGCTTCAGGCCCTGTTCTGGTTCCGGGAGGCAGGCTGAGCCTGTGGTTAATTCTTCTTCCTCATGGGAAAATAGAGTGACCTGTGCCTGTCCCGACACCAAGAGCTTGTCTCTCGTTGGTTCCCCGTCTTCCCGTAAATCCTCAGGACAAATTGCAACCTGTACAGAACAGGAGGTTAAAGGTGCTGATGCTCCAAGTAGGGAGATTGCTAGTAAAGCGGCTGGAATGGCGAACCCGGGCACAAGGAGATGAGAAATGAGGTGCGTTTTAGAAACCTTTCCCTATCACACGGTGTACCATCTTCTGGGTTTCTCATGCATGTTTTCGATGTAGGAAGATGCCCTTGAACCTGGAGATTTGGGAACCATGCGATGGGTACCACGCAGTATTACTTTAAAGGGTCTGCGTTTGCTCACCCAACCTCACCAAACCTCTCAGCCCCAAGAGTGTCCACCCTTAGGTCTCATCCAGCTGTGGGTCTAGATATGGTCAATCCAGGTTGCATCACAGCCCCTGAACTCATTGTGTAAGAATTTCTATCTCTTTCACTGTCGTTGTTTCATGGGTTTTTCAAAGTAATTTATTTTCATAATGGGGTTTAGCTGCTTTTCACGGCTGTGTTTATGCCGCTTTACACCCACTTGACACACTAACAGAGAGATATCAATACATAGGTTTTAAGATTATTACTAGTCAGGTATATTCTTGTGTGGTGAATAGGGCGTGTTGAGTCCAGTTCTCTGAGCAAGGAGTAGGTCTTGTCTACTACATATTGGGTTTATGGAACGGTATCTGAGCTAATTTGATACCCTTGTTTTATGTATCACCCCACCTCACCTTTCCCGTTAAGCAGCCATAGTGTGTTTTCTGCATGTGTGACTCTGTTCTGTTTTGTAATTCAGTTCAAGTGTAACGGTTTTTACATTCCCTCTATCAGTGATACCTTATGAGAAGTGTCCTTTTCTGTGTGACTTATTTCACTTAGAATCGTCATACCTAAATCCACTCATCATGCTGCTACTAACCTTATGACATTGATTTCATGGCTGAGTGATATTCCATTGTACATAAGGACCACAACTTCTTTATCCATTTTTCTCTTTCCTTGGATATTGAAGGTGGAATGAAGTGGAGGTCCTTGTCAACAGAGCAGCCCTCAACTTTGGGGTGCTTGTGTCTTGCTGATTTTTAATTTTCCCAATTTATACCCCCATGAGTGGAAGTGCCCTATGCTCTCTAAGCTGTGTTTTTCAGATGTTTCAGGACGCACCGTACACTTCTCCAGAGTGGCTGTTGGCAATTTACATCCCGCCCATCAGTGTAGCAAGCTCCCATTTCTCCAAGGCCTGTCCTGCATTTCTGGTTTTGACACTTTTTTCAGCATGGCCCTTTTGACCGATGGGAAGCGAGACTTCTCTGTAGCGCTGATTTGCCTTTCCAGGTTGCTTGGTTGGCCAAAAAGGGCGTATGCGTTTTTTCCTGAATATATTCAGGAAAAAACGCATACGCCCTTTTTGGCCAAGGGCATCATTGTCAACGTTTTGCCGCTTTTCATGTGCTTTAAAGGCGATTCGTATCTACCTCCTGAAATCTGTTTCGTGCAATTCTGCCTTGATTTCAAATCCTCTTCTTTGCCTTCCCTCAATATATTTGTGGACGAGAGTTATCATTTATAACTCTGCAGGTTTGTGAATTGCAGTGCCCTGAACCTCCATTTTACAACTCGCTTTTTTGGGAGCTGGCCGCAAAAGCGCAGGATGGCTTCAGGCCCTGTTCTGGTTCCGGGAGGCAGGCTGAGCCTGTGGTTAATTCTTCTTCCTCATGGGAAAATAGAGTGACCTGTGCCTGTCCCGACACCAAGAGCTTGTCTCTCGTTGGTTCCCCGTCTTCCCGTAAATCCTCAGGACAAATTGCAACCTGTACAGAACAGGAGGTTAAAGGTGCTGATGCTCCAAGTAGGGAGATTGCTAGTAAAGCGGCTGGAATGGCGAACCCGGGCACAAGGAGATGAGAAATGAGGTGCGTTTTAGAAACCTTTCCCTATCACACGGTGTACCATCTTCTGGGTTTCTCATGCATGTTTTCGATGTAGGAAGATGCCCTTGAACCTGGAGATTTGGGAACCATGCGATGGGTACCACGCAGTATTACTTTAAAGGGTCTGCGTTTGCTCACCCAACCTCACCAAACCTCTCAGCCCCAAGAGTGTCCACCCTTAGGTCTCATCCAGCTGTGGGTCTAGATATGGTCAATCCAGGTTGCATCACAGCCCCTGAACTCATTGTGTAAGAATTTCTATCTCTTTCACTGTCGTTGTTTCATGGGTTTTTCAAAGTAATTTATTTTCATAATGGGGTTTAGCTGCTTTTCACGGCTGTGTTTATGCCGCTTTACACCCACTTGACACACTAACAGAGAGATATCAATACATAGGTTTTAAGATTATTACTAGTCAGGTATATTCTTGTGTGGTGAATAGGGCGTGTTGAGTCCAGTTCTCTGAGCAAGGAGTAGGTCTTGTCTACTACATATTGGGTTTATGGAACGGTATCTGAGCTAATTTGATACCCTTGTTTTATGTATCACCCCACCTCACCTTTCCCGTTAAGCAGCCATAGTCTGTTTTCTGCATGTGTGACTCTGTTCTGTTTTGTAATTCAGTTCAAGTGTAACGGTTTTTACATTCCCTCTAAAAGTGATACCTTATGAGAAGTGTCCTTTTCTGTGTGACTTATTTCACTTAGAATCGTCGTACCTAAATCCACTCATCATGCTGCTACTAACCTTATGACATTGATTTCATGGCTGAGTGATATTCCATTGTACATAAGGACCACAACTTCTTTATCCATTTTTCTCTTTCCTGGGATATTGAAGGTGGAATGAAGTGGAGGTCCTTGTCAACAGAGCAGCCCTCAACTTTGGGGTGCTTGTGTCTTGCTGATTTTTCATTTTCCCAATTTATACCCCCATGAGTGGAAGTGCCCTATGCTCTCTAAGCTGTGTTTTTCAGATGTTTCAGGACACACCGTACACTTCTCCAGAGTGGCTGTTGGCAATTTACATCCCGCCCATCAGTGTAGCAAGGCTCTCATTTCTCCATGGCCTGTCCTGCATTTCTGGTTTTGACACTTTTTTCAGCATGGCCCTTTTGACCGATGGGAAGCGAGACTTCTTTGTAGCGCTGATTTGCCTTTCCCGGTTGCTTGGTTGGCCAAAAAGGGCGTATGCGTTTTTTCCTGAATATATTCAGGAAAAAACGCATACGCCCTTTTTGGCCAAGGGCATCATTGTCACCGTTTTGCTGCTTTTCATGTGCTTTAAAGGCGATTTGAATCTACCTCCTGAAATCTGTTTCGTGCAATTCTGCCTTGATTTCAAATCCTCTTCTTTGCCTTCCCTCAATATATTTGTGGACGAGAGTTATCATTTATAACTCTGCAGGTTTGTGAATTGCAGTGCCCTGAACCTCCATTTTACAACTCGCTTTTTTGGGAGCTGGCCGCAAAAGCGCAGGATGGCTTCAGGCCCTGTTCTGGTTCCGGGGGGCAGGCTGAGCCTGTGGTTAATTCTTCTTCCTGATGGGAAAATAGAGTGACCTGTGCCTGTCCCGACACCAAGAGCTAGTCTCTCGTTGGTTCCCCGTCTTCCCGTTCATCCTCAGGACAAATTGCAACCTGTACGGAACAGGAGGTTAAAGGTGCTGATGCTCCAAGTAGGGAGATTGCTAGTAAAGCGGCTGGAATGGCGAACCCGGGCACAAGGAGATGAGAAATGAGGTGCGTTTTAGAAACCTTTCCCCATCATACGGTGTACCATCTTCTGGGTTTCTCATGCATGTTTTCGATGTAGGAAGATGCCCTTGAACCTGGAGATTTGGGACCCATGCAATGGGTACCACGCAGTATTACTTTAAAGGGTCTGCGTTTGCTCACCCAACCTCACCAAACCTCTCAGCCCCAAGAGTGTCCACCCTTATGTCTCATCCAGCTGTGGGTCTAGATATGGTCAATCCAGGTTGCATCACAGCCCCTGAACTCATTGTGTAAGAATTTCTATCTCTTTCACTGTCGTTGTTTCATGGGTTTTTCAAAGTAATTTATTTTCATAATGGGTTTAGCTGCTTTTCACGGCTGTGTTTATGCCGCTTTACACCCACTTGACACACTAACAGAGAGATATCAATACATAGGTTTTAAGATTATTACTAGTCAGATATATTCTTGTGCGGTGAATAGGGCGTGTTGAGTCCAGTTCTCTGAGCAAGGAGTAGGTCTTGTCTACTACATATTGGGTTTATGGAACGGTATCTGAGCTAATTTGATACCCTTGTTTTATGTATCACCCCACCTCACCTTTCCCGTTAAGCAGCCATAGTGTGTTTTCTGCATGTGTGACTCTGTTCTGTTTTGTAATTCAGTTCAAGTGTAACGGTTTTTACATTCCCTCTATCAGTGATACCTTATGAGAAGTGTCCTTTTCTGTGTGACTTATTTCACTTAGAATCGTCATACCTAAATCCACTCATCATGCTGCTACTAACCTTATGACATTGATTTCATGGCTGAGTGATATTCCATTGTACATAAGGACCACAACTTCTTTATCCATTTTTCTCTTTCCTGGGATATTGAAGGTGGAATGAAGTGGAGGTCCTTGTCAACAGAGCAGCCCTCAACTTTGGGGTGCTTGTGTCTTGCTGATTTTTAATTTTCCCAATTTATACCCCCATGAGTGGAAGTGCCCTATGCTCTCTAAGCTGTGTTTTTCAGATGTTTCAGGACGCACCGTACACTTCTCCAGAGTGGCTGTTGGCAATTTACATCCCGCCCATCAGTGTAGCAAGGTCCCATTTCTCCAAGGCCTGTCCTGCATTTCTGGTTTTGACACTTTTTTCAGCATGGCCCTTTTGACCGATGGGAAGCGAGACTTCTCTGTAGCGCTGATTTGCCTTTCCAGGTTGCTTGGTTGGCCAAAAAGGGCGTATGCGTTTTTTCCTGAATATATTCAGGAAAAAACGCATACGCCCTTTTTGGCCAAGGGCATCATTGTCAACGTTTTGCCGCTTTTCATGTGCTTTAAAGGCGATTCGTATCTACCTCCTGAAATCTGTTTCGTGCAATTCTGCCTTGATTTCAAATCCTCTTCTTTGCCTTCCCTCAATATATTTGTGGACGAGAGTTATCATTTATAACTCTGCAGGTTTGTGAATTGCAGTGCCCTGAACCTCCATTTTACAACTCGCTTTTTTGGGAACTGGCCGCAAAAGCGCAGGATGGCTTCAGGCCCTGTTCTGGTTCCGGGAGGCAGGCTGAGCCTGTGGTTAATTCTTCTTCCTCATGGGAAAATAGAGTGACCTGTGCCTGTCCCGACACCAAGAGCTTGTCTCTCGTTGGTTCCCCGTCTTCCCGTAAATCCTCAGGACAAATTGCAACCTGTACAGAACAGGAGGTTAAAGGTGCTGATGCTCCAAGTAGGGAGATTGCTAGTAAAGCGGCTGGAATGGCGAACCCGGGCACAAGGAGATGAGAAATGAGGTGCGTTTTAGAAACCTTTCCCTATCACACGGTGTACCATCTTCTGGGTTTCTCATGCATGTTTTCGATGTAGGAAGATGCCCTTGAACCTGGAGATTTGGGAACCATGCGATGGGTACCACGCAGTATTACTTTAAAGGGTCTGCGTTTGCTCACCCAACCTCACCAAACCTCTCAGCCCCAAGAGTGTCCACCCTTATGTCTCATCCAGCTGTGGGTCTAGATATGGTCAATCCAGGTTGCATCACAGCCCCTGAACTCATTGTGTAAGAATTTCTATCTCTTTCACTGTCGTTGTTTCATGGGTTTTTCAAAGTAATTTATTTTCATAATGGGGTTTAGCTGCTTTTCACGGCTGTGTTTATGCCGCTTTACACCCACTTGACACACTAACAGAGAGATATCAATACATAGGTTTTAAGATTATTACTAGTCAGGTATATTCTTGTGTGGTGAATAGGGCGTGTTGAGTCCAGTTCTCTGAGCAAGGAGTAGGTCTTGTCTACTACATATTGGGTTTATGGAACGGTATCTGAGCTAATTTGATACCCTTGTTTTATGTATCACCCCACCTCACCTTTCCCGTTAAGCAGCCATAGTCTGTTTTCTGCATGTGTGACTCTGTTCTGTTTTGTAATTCAGTTCAAGTGTAACGGTTTTTACATTCCCTCTAAAAGTGATACCTTATGAGAAGTGTCCTTTTCTGTGTGACTTATTTCACTTAGAATCGTCGTACCTAAATCCACTCATCATGCAGCTACTAACCTTATGACATTGATTTCATGGCTGAGTGATATTCCATTGTACATAAGGACCACAGCTTCTTTATCCATTTTTCTCTTTCCTGGGATATTGAAGGTGGAATGAAGTGGAGGTCCTTGTCAACAGAGCAGCCCTCAACTTTGGGGTGCTTGTGTCTTGCTGATTTTTCATTTTCCCAATTTATACCCCCATGAGTGGAAGTGCCCTATGCTCTCTAAGCTGTGTTTTTCAGATGTTTCAGGACACACCGTACACTTCTCCAGAGTGGCTGTTGGCAATTTACATCCCGCCCATCAGTGTAGCAAGGCTCCCATTTCTCCATGGCCTGTCCTGCATTTCTGGTTTTGACACTTTTTTCAGCATGGCCCTTTTGACCGATGGGTAGCGAGTCTTCTTTGTAGCGCTGATTTGCCTTTCCAGGTTGCTTGGTTGGCCAAAAAGGGCGTATGCGTTTTTTCCTGAATATATTCAGGAAAAAACGCATACGCCCTTTTTGGCCAAGGGCATCATTGTCAACGTTTTGCCGCTTTTCATGTGCTTTAAAGGCGATTCGTATCTACCTCCTGAAATCTGTTTCGTGCAATTCTGCCTTGATTTCAAATCCTCTTCTTTGCCTTCCCTCAATATATTTGTGGACGAGAGTTATCATTTATAACTCTGCAGGTTTGTGAATTGCAGTGCCCTGAACCTCCATTTTACAACTCGCTTTTTTGGGAGCTGGCCGCAAAATCGCAGGATGGCTTCAGGCCCTGTTCTGGTTCCGGGAGGCAGGCTGAGCCTGTGGTTAATTCTTCTTCCTCATGGGAAAATAGAGTGACCTGTGCCTGTCCCGACACCAAGAGCTTGTCTCTCGTTGGTTCCCCGTCTTCCCGTAAATCCTCAGGACAAATTGCAACCTGTACAGAACAGGAGGTTAAAGGTGCTGATGCTCCAAGTAGGGAGATTGCTAGTAAAGCGGCTGGAATGGCGAACCCGGGCACAAGGAGATGAGAAATGAGGTGCGTTTTAGAAACCTTTCCCTATCACACGGTGTACCATCTTCTGGGTTTCTCATGCATGTTTTCGATGTAGGAAGATGCCCTTGAACCTGGAGATTTGGGAACCATGCGATGGGTACCACGCAGTATTACTTTAAAGGGTCTGCGTTTGCTCACCCAACCTCACCAAACCTCTCAGCCCCAAGAGTGTCCACCCTTAGGTCTCATCCAGCTGTGGGTCTAGATATGGTCAATCCAGGTTGCATCACAGCCCCTGAACTCATTGTGTAAGAATTTCTATCTCTTTCACTGTCGTTGTTTCATGGGTTTTTCAAAGTAATTTATTTTCATAATGGGGTTTAGCTGCTTTTCACGGCTGTGTTTATGCCGCTTTACACCCACTTGACACACTAACAGAGAGATATCAATACATAGGTTTTAAGATTATTACTAGTCAGGTATATTCTTGTGCGGTGAATAGGGCGTGTTGAGTCCAGTTCTCTGAGCAAGGAGTAGGTCTTGTCTACTACATATTGGGTTTATGGAACGGTATCTGAGCTAATTTGATACCCTTGTTTTATGTATCACCCCACCTCACCTTTCCCGTTAAGCAGCCATAGTGTGTTTTCTGCATGTGTGACTCTGTTCTGTTTTGTAATTCAGTTCAAGTGTAACGGTTTTTACATTCCCTCTATCAGTGATACCTTATGAGAAGTGTCCTTTTCTGTGTGACTTATTTCACTTAGAATCGTCATACCTAAATCCACTCATCATGCTGCTACTAACCTTATGACATTGATTTCATGGCTGAGTGATATTCCATTGTACATAAGGACCACAACTTCTTTATCCATTTTTCTCTTTCCTTGGATATTGAAGGTGGAATGAAGTGGAGGTCCTTGTCAACAGAGCAGCCCTCAACTTTGGGGTGCTTGTGTCTTGCTGATTTTTAATTTTCCCAATTTATACCCCCATGAGTGGAAGTGCCCTATGCTCTCTAAGCTGTGTTTTTCAGATGTTTCAGGACGCACCGTACACTTCTCCAGAGTGGCTGTTGGCAATTTACATCCCGCCCATCAGTGTAGCAAGCTCCCATTTCTCCAAGGCCTGTCCTGCATTTCTGGTTTTGACACTTTTTTCAGCATGGCCCTTTTGACCGATGGGAAGCGAGACTTCTCTGTAGCGCTGATTTGCCTTTCCAGGTTGCTTGGTTGGCCAAAAAGGGCGTATGCGTTTTTTCCTGAATATATTCAGGAAAAAACGCATACGCCCTTTTTGGCCAAGGGCATCATTGTCAACGTTTTGCCGCTTTTCATGTGCTTTAAAGGCGATTCGTATCTACCTCCTGAAATCTGTTTCGTGCAATTCTGCCTTGATTTCAAATCCTCTTCTTTGCCTTCCCTCAATATATTTGTGGACGAGAGTTATCATTTATAACTCTGCAGGTTTGTGAATTGCAGTGCCCTGAACCTCCATTTTACAACTCGCTTTTTTGGGAGCTGGCCGCAAAAGCGCAGGATGGCTTCAGGCCCTGTTCTGGTTCCGGGAGGCAGGCTGAGCCTGTGGTTAATTCTTCTTCCTCATGGGAAAATAGAGTGACCTGTGCCTGTCCCGACACCAAGAGCTTGTCTCTCGTTGGTTCCCCGTCTTCCCGTAAATCCTCAGGACAAATTGCAACCTGTACAGAACAGGAGGTTAAAGGTGCTGATGCTCCAAGTAGGGAGATTGCTAGTAAAGCGGCTGGAATGGCGAACCCGGGCACAAGGAGATGAGAAATGAGGTGCGTTTTAGAAACCTTTCCCTATCACACGGTGTACCATCTTCTGGGTTTCTCATGCATGTTTTCGATGTAGGAAGATGCCCTTGAACCTGGAGATTTGGGAACCATGCGATGGGTACCACGCAGTATTACTTTAAAGGGTCTGCGTTTGCTCACCCAACCTCACCAAACCTCTCAGCCCCAAGAGTGTCCACCCTTAGGTCTCATCCAGCTGTGGGTCTAGATATGGTCAATCCAGGTTGCATCACAGCCCCTGAACTCATTGTGTAAGAATTTCTATCTCTTTCACTGTCGTTGTTTCATGGGTTTTTCAAAGTAATTTATTTTCATAATGGGGTTTAGCTGCTTTTCACGGCTGTGTTTATGCCGCTTTACACCCACTTGACACACTAACAGAGAGATATCAATACATAGGTTTTAAGATTATTACTAGTCAGGTATATTCTTGTGTGGTGAATAGGGCGTGTTGAGTCCAGTTCTCTGAGCAAGGAGTAGGTCTTGTCTACTACATATTGGGTTTATGGAACGGTATCTGAGCTAATTTGATACCCTTGTTTTATGTATCACCCCACCTCACCTTTCCCGTTAAGCAGCCATAGTCTGTTTTCTGCATGTGTGACTCTGTTCTGTTTTGTAATTCAGTTCAAGTGTAACGGTTTTTACATTCCCTCTAAAAGTGATACCTTATGAGAAGTGTCCTTTTCTGTGTGACTTATTTCACTTAGAATCGTCGTACCTAAATCCACTCATCATGCTGCTACTAACCTTATGACATTGATTTCATGGCTGAGTGATATTCCATTGTACATAAGGACCACAACTTCTTTATCCATTTTTCTCTTTCCTGGGATATTGAAGGTGGAATGAAGTGGAGGTCCTTGTCAACAGAGCAGCCCTCAACTTTGGGGTGCTTGTGTCTTGCTGATTTTTCATTTTCCCAATTTATACCCCCATGAGTGGAAGTGCCCTATGCTCTCTAAGCTGTGTTTTTCAGATGTTTCAGGACACACCGTACACTTCTCCAGAGTGGCTGTTGGCAATTTACATCCCGCCCATCAGTGTAGCAAGGCTCTCATTTCTCCATGGCCTGTCCTGCATTTCTGGTTTTGACACTTTTTTCAGCATGGCCCTTTTGACCGATGGGAAGCGAGACTTCTTTGTAGCGCTGATTTGCCTTTCCCGGTTGCTTGGTTGGCCAAAAAGGGCGTATGCGTTTTTTCCTGAATATATTCAGGAAAAAACGCATACGCCCTTTTTGGCCAAGGGCATCATTGTCACCGTTTTGCTGCTTTTCATGTGCTTTAAAGGCGATTTGAATCTACCTCCTGAAATCTGTTTCGTGCAATTCTGCCTTGATTTCAAATCCTCTTCTTTGCCTTCCCTCAATATATTTGTGGACGAGAGTTATCATTTATAACTCTGCAGGTTTGTGAATTGCAGTGCCCTGAACCTCCATTTTACAACTCGCTTTTTTGGGAGCTGGCCGCAAAAGCGCAGGATGGCTTCAGGCCCTGTTCTGGTTCCGGGGGGCAGGCTGAGCCTGTGGTTAATTCTTCTTCCTGATGGGAAAATAGAGTGACCTGTGCCTGTCCCGACACCAAGAGCTAGTCTCTCGTTGGTTCCCCGTCTTCCCGTTCATCCTCAGGACAAATTGCAACCTGTACGGAACAGGAGGTTAAAGGTGCTGATGCTCCAAGTAGGGAGATTGCTAGTAAAGCGGCTGGAATGGCGAACCCGGGCACAAGGAGATGAGAAATGAGGTGCGTTTTAGAAACCTTTCCCCATCATACGGTGTACCATCTTCTGGGTTTCTCATGCATGTTTTCGATGTAGGAAGATGCCCTTGAACCTGGAGATTTGGGACCCATGCAATGGGTACCACGCAGTATTACTTTAAAGGGTCTGCGTTTGCTCACCCAACCTCACCAAACCTCTCAGCCCCAAGAGTGTCCACCCTTATGTCTCATCCAGCTGTGGGTCTAGATATGGTCAATCCAGGTTGCATCACAGCCCCTGAACTCATTGTGTAAGAATTTCTATCTCTTTCACTGTCGTTGTTTCATGGGTTTTTCAAAGTAATTTATTTTCATAATGGGTTTAGCTGCTTTTCACGGCTGTGTTTATGCCGCTTTACACCCACTTGACACACTAACAGAGAGATATCAATACATAGGTTTTAAGATTATTACTAGTCAGATATATTCTTGTGCGGTGAATAGGGCGTGTTGAGTCCAGTTCTCTGAGCAAGGAGTAGGTCTTGTCTACTACATATTGGGTTTATGGAACGGTATCTGAGCTAATTTGATACCCTTGTTTTATGTATCACCCCACCTCACCTTTCCCGTTAAGCAGCCATAGTGTGTTTTCTGCATGTGTGACTCTGTTCTGTTTTGTAATTCAGTTCAAGTGTAACGGTTTTTACATTCCCTCTATCAGTGATACCTTATGAGAAGTGTCCTTTTCTGTGTGACTTATTTCACTTAGAATCGTCATACCTAAATCCACTCATCATGCTGCTACTAACCTTATGACATTGATTTCATGGCTGAGTGATATTCCATTGTACATAAGGACCACAACTTCTTTATCCATTTTTCTCTTTCCTGGGATATTGAAGGTGGAATGAAGTGGAGGTCCTTGTCAACAGAGCAGCCCTCAACTTTGGGGTGCTTGTGTCTTGCTGATTTTTAATTTTCCCAATTTATACCCCCATGAGTGGAAGTGCCCTATGCTCTCTAAGCTGTGTTTTTCAGATGTTTCAGGACGCACCGTACACTTCTCCAGAGTGGCTGTTGGCAATTTACATCCCGCCCATCAGTGTAGCAAGGTCCCATTTCTCCAAGGCCTGTCCTGCATTTCTGGTTTTGACACTTTTTTCAGCATGGCCCTTTTGACCGATGGGAAGCGAGACTTCTCTGTAGCGCTGATTTGCCTTTCCAGGTTGCTTGGTTGGCCAAAAAGGGCGTATGCGTTTTTTCCTGAATATATTCAGGAAAAAACGCATACGCCCTTTTTGGCCAAGGGCATCATTGTCAACGTTTTGCCGCTTTTCATGTGCTTTAAAGGCGATTCGTATCTACCTCCTGAAATCTGTTTCGTGCAATTCTGCCTTGATTTCAAATCCTCTTCTTTGCCTTCCCTCAATATATTTGTGGACGAGAGTTATCATTTATAACTCTGCAGGTTTGTGAATTGCAGTGCCCTGAACCTCCATTTTACAACTCGCTTTTTTGGGAACTGGCCGCAAAAGCGCAGGATGGCTTCAGGCCCTGTTCTGGTTCCGGGAGGCAGGCTGAGCCTGTGGTTAATTCTTCTTCCTCATGGGAAAATAGAGTGACCTGTGCCTGTCCCGACACCAAGAGCTTGTCTCTCGTTGGTTCCCCGTCTTCCCGTAAATCCTCAGGACAAATTGCAACCTGTACAGAACAGGAGGTTAAAGGTGCTGATGCTCCAAGTAGGGAGATTGCTAGTAAAGCGGCTGGAATGGCGAACCCGGGCACAAGGAGATGAGAAATGAGGTGCGTTTTAGAAACCTTTCCCTATCACACGGTGTACCATCTTCTGGGTTTCTCATGCATGTTTTCGATGTAGGAAGATGCCCTTGAACCTGGAGATTTGGGAACCATGCGATGGGTACCACGCAGTATTACTTTAAAGGGTCTGCGTTTGCTCACCCAACCTCACCAAACCTCTCAGCCCCAAGAGTGTCCACCCTTATGTCTCATCCAGCTGTGGGTCTAGATATGGTCAATCCAGGTTGCATCACAGCCCCTGAACTCATTGTGTAAGAATTTCTATCTCTTTCACTGTCGTTGTTTCATGGGTTTTTCAAAGTAATTTATTTTCATAATGGGGTTTAGCTGCTTTTCACGGCTGTGTTTATGCCGCTTTACACCCACTTGACACACTAACAGAGAGATATCAATACATAGGTTTTAAGATTATTACTAGTCAGGTATATTCTTGTGTGGTGAATAGGGCGTGTTGAGTCCAGTTCTCTGAGCAAGGAGTAGGTCTTGTCTACTACATATTGGGTTTATGGAACGGTATCTGAGCTAATTTGATACCCTTGTTTTATGTATCACCCCACCTCACCTTTCCCGTTAAGCAGCCATAGTCTGTTTTCTGCATGTGTGACTCTGTTCTGTTTTGTAATTCAGTTCAAGTGTAACGGTTTTTACATTCCCTCTAAAAGTGATACCTTATGAGAAGTGTCCTTTTCTGTGTGACTTATTTCACTTAGAATCGTCGTACCTAAATCCACTCATCATGCAGCTACTAACCTTATGACATTGATTTCATGGCTGAGTGATATTCCATTGTACATAAGGACCACAACTTCTTTATCCATTTTTCTCTTTCCTGGGATATTGAAGGTGGAATGAAGTGGAGGTCCTTGTCAACAGAGCAGCCCTCAACTTTGGGGTGCTTGTGTCTTGCTGATTTTTCATTTTCCCAATTTATACCCCCATGAGTGGAAGTGCCCTATGCTCTCTAAGCTGTGTTTTTCAGATGTTTCAGGACACACCGTACACTTCTCCAGAGTGGCTGTTGGCAATTTACATCCCGCCCATCAGTGTAGCAAGGCTCCCATTTCTCCATGGCCTGTCCTGCATTTCTGGTTTTGACACTTTTTTCAGCATGGCCCTTTTGACCGATGGGTAGCGAGTCTTCTTTGTAGCGCTGATTTGCCTTTCCAGGTTGCTTGGTTGGCCAAAAAGGGCGTATGCGTTTTTTCCTGAATATATTCAGGAAAAAACGCATACGCCCTTTTTGGCCAAGGGCATCATTGTCAACGTTTTGCCGCTTTTCATGTGCTTTAAAGGCGATTCGTATCTACCTCCTGAAATCTGTTTCGTGCAATTCTGCCTTGATTTCAAATCCTCTTCTTTGCCTTCCCTCAATATATTTGTGGACGAGAGTTATCATTTATAACTCTGCAGGTTTGTGAATTGCAGTGCCCTGAACCTCCATTTTACAACTCGCTTTTTTGGGAGCTGGCCGCAAAAGCGCAGGATGGCTTCAGGCCCTGTTCTGGTTCCGGGAGGCAGGCTGAGCCTGTGGTTAATTCTTCTTCCTCATGGGAAAATAGAGTGACCTGTGCCTGTCCCGACACCAAGAGCTTGTCTCTCGTTGGTTCCCCGTCTTCCCGTAAATCCTCAGGACAAATTGCAACCTGTACAGAACAGGAGGTTAAAGGTGCTGATGCTCCAAGTAGGGAGATTGCTAGTAAAGCGGCTGGAATGGCGAACCCGGGCACAAGGAGATGAGAAATGAGGTGCGTTTTAGAAACCTTTCCCTATCACACGGTGTACCATCTTCTGGGTTTCTCATGCATGTTTTCGATGTAGGAAGATGCCCTTGAACCTGGAGATTTGGGAACCATGCGATGGGTACCACGCAGTATTACTTTAAAGGGTCTGCGTTTGCTCACCCAACCTCACCAAACCTCTCAGCCCCAAGAGTGTCCACCCTTAGGTCTCATCCAGCTGTGGGTCTAGATATGGTCAATCCAGGTTGCATCACAGCCCCTGAACTCATTGTGTAAGAATTTCTATCTCTTTCACTGTCGTTGTTTCATGGGTTTTTCAAAGTAATTTATTTTCATAATGGGGTTTAGCTGCTTTTCACGGCTGTGTTTATGCCGCTTTACACCCACTTGACACACTAACAGAGAGATATCAATACATAGGTTTTAAGATTATTACTAGTCAGGTATATTCTTGTGTGGTGAATAGGGCGTGTTGAGTCCAGTTCTCTGAGCAAGGAGTAGGTCTTGTCTACTACATATTGGGTTTATGGAACGGTATCTGAGCTAATTTGATACCCTTGTTTTATGTATCACCCCACCTCACCTTTCCCGTTAAGCAGCCATAGTCTGTTTTCTGCATGTGTGACTCTGTTCTGTTTTGTAATTCAGTTCAAGTGTAACGGTTTTTACATTCCCTCTAAAAGTGATACCTTATGAGAAGTGTCCTTTTCTGTGTGACTTATTTCACTTAGAATCGTCGTACCTAAATCCACTCATCATGCTGCTACTAACCTTATGACATTGATTTCATGGCTGAGTGATATTCCATTGTACATAAGGACCACAACTTCTTTATCCATTTTTCTCTTTCCTGGGATATTGAAGGTGGAATGAAGTGGAGGTCCTTGTCAACAGAGCAGCCCTCAACTTTGGGGTGCTTGTGTCTTGCTGATTTTTCATTTTCCCAATTTATACCCCCATGAGTGGAAGTGCCCTATGCTCTCTAAGCTGTGTTTTTCAGATGTTTCAGGACACACCGTACACTTCTCCAGAGTGGCTGTTGGCAATTTACATCCCGCCCATCAGTGTAGCAAGGCTCCCATTTCTCCATGGCCTGTCCTGCATTTCTGGTTTTGACACTTTTTTCAGCATGGCCCTTTTGACCGATGGGTAGCGAGTCTTCTTTATAGCGCTGATTTGCCTTTCCAGGTTGCTTGGTTGGCCAAAAAGGGCGTATGCGTTTTTTCCTGAATATATTCAGGAAAAAACGCATACGCCCTTTTTGGCCAAGGGCATCATTGTCAACGTTTTGCCGCTTTTCATGTGCTTTAAAGGCGATTCGTATCTACCTCCTGAAATCTGTTTCGTGCAATTCTGCCTTGATTTCAAATCCTCTTCTTTGCCTTCCCTCAATATATTTGTGGACGAGAGTTATCATTTATAACTCTGCAGGTTTGTGAATTGCAGTGCCCTGAACCTCCATTTTACAACTCGCTTTTTTGGGAGCTGGCCGCAAAAGCGCAGGATGGCTTCAGGCCCTGTTCTGGTTCCGGGAGGCAGGCTGAGCCTGTGGTTAATTCTTCTTCCTCATGGGAAAATAGAGTGACCTGTGCCTGTCCCGACACCAAGAGCTTGTCTCTCGTTGGTTCCCCGTCTTCCCGTAAATCCTCAGGACAAATTGCAACCTGTACAGAACAGGAGGTTAAAGGTGCTGATGCTCCAAGTAGGGAGATTGCTAGTAAAGCGGCTGGAATGGCGAACCCGGGCACAAGGAGATGAGAAATGAGGTGCGTTTTAGAAACCTTTCCCTATCACACGGTGTACCATCTTCTGGGTTTCTCATGCATGTTTTCGATGTAGGAAGATGCCCTTGAACCTGGAGATTTGGGAACCATGCGATGGGTACCACGCAGTATTACTTTAAAGGGTCTGCGTTTGCTCACCCAACCTCACCAAACCTCTCAGCCCCAAGAGTGTCCACCCTTATGTCTCATCCAGCTGTGGGGCTAGATATCGTCAATCCAGGTTGCATCACAGCCCCTGAACTCATTGTGTAAGAATTTCTATCTCTTTCACTGTCGTTGTTTCATGGGTTTTTCAAAGTAATTTATTTTCATAATGGGGTTTAGCTGCTTTTCACGGCTGTGTTTATGCCGCTTTACACCCACTTGACACACTAACAGAGAGATATCAATACATAGGTTTTAAGATTATTACTAGTCAGGTATATTCTTGTGTGGTGAATAGGGCGTGTTGAGTCCAGTTCTCTGAGCAAGGAGTAGGTCTTGTCTACTACATATTGGGTTTATGGAACGGTATCTGAGCTAATTTGATACCCTTGTTTTATGTATCACCCCACCTCACCTTTCCCGTTAAGCAGCCATAGTCTGTTTTCTGCATGTGTGACTCTGTTCTGTTTTGTAATTCAGTTCAAGTGTAACGGTTTTTACATTCCCTCTAAAAGTGATACCTTATGAGAAGTGTCGTTTTCTGTGTGACTTATTTCACTTAGAATCGTCGTACCTAAATCCACTCATCATGCTGCTACTAACCTTATGACATTGATTTCATGGTTGAGTGATATTCCATTGTACATAAGGACCTCAACTTCTTTATCCATTTTTCTCTTTCGTTGGACATTTAAGGTGGAATGAAGTGGAGGTCCTTGTCAACAGAGCAGCCCTAAACTTTGGAGTGCTTGTGTCTTGCTGATTTTTACTTTTCCAAATTTATACCCCCATGAGTGGAAGTGCCCTATGCTCTCTAAGCTGTGTTTTTCAGATGTTTCAGGACGCACCGTACACTTCTCCAGAGTGGCTGTTGGCAATTTACATCCCGCCCATCAGTGTAGCAAGCTCCCATTTCTCCATGGCCTGTCCTGCATTTCTGGTTTTGACACTTTTTTCAGCATGGCCCTTTTGACCGATGGGAAGCGAGACTTCTCTGTAGCGCTGATTTGCCTTTCCAGGTTGCTTGGTTGGCCAAAAAGGGCGTATGCGTTTTTTCCTGAATATATTCAGGAAAAAACGCATACGCCCTTTTTGGCCAAGGGCATCATTGTCAACGTTTTGCCGCTTTTCATGTGCTTTAAAGGCGATTCGTATCTACCTCCTGAAATCTGTTTCGTGCAATTCTGCCTTGATTTCAAATCCTCTTCTTTGCCTTCCCTCAATATATTTGTGGACGAGAGTTATCATTTATAACTCTGCAGGTTTGTGAATTGCAGTGCCCTGAACCTCCATTTTACAACTCGCTTTTTTGGGAGCTGGCCGCAAAAGCGCAGGATGGCTTCAGGCCCTGTTCTGGTTCCGGGGGGCAGGCTGAGCCTGTGGTTAATTCTTCTTCCTCATGGGAAAATAGAGTGACCTGTGCCTGTCCCGACACCAAGAGCTTGTCTCTCGTTGGTTCCCCGTCTTCCCGTAAATCCTCAGGACAAATTGCAACCTGTACAGAACAGGAGGTTAAAGGTGCTGATGCTCCAAGTAGGGAGATTGCTAGTAAAGCGGCTGGAATGGCGAACCCGGGCACAAGGAGATGAGAAATGAGGTGCGTTTTAGAAACCTTTCCCTATCACATGGTCTACCATCTTCTGGGTTTCTCATGCATGTTTTCGATGTAGGAAGATGCCCTTGAACCTGGAGATTTGGGAACCATGCGATGGGTACCACGCAGTATTACTTTAAAGGGTCTGCGTTTGCTCACCCAACCTCACCAAACCTCTCAGCCCCAAGAGTGTCCACCCTTAGGTCTCATCCAGCTGTGGGTCTAGATATGGTCAATCCAGGTTGCATCACAGCCCCTGAACTCATTGTGTAAGAATTTCTATCTCTTTCACTGTCGTTGTTTCATGGGTTTTTCAAAGTAATTTATTTTCATAATGGGGTTTAGCTGCTTTTCACGGCTGTGTTTATGCCGCTTTACACCCACTTGACACACTAACAGAGAGATATCAATACATAGGTTTTAAGATTATTACTAGTCAGGTATATTCTTGTGTGGTGAATAGGGCGTGTTGAGTCCAGTTCTCTGAGCAAGGAGTAGGTCTTGTCTACTACATATTGGGTTTATGGAACGGTATCTGAGCTAATTTGATACCCTTGTTTTATGTATCACCCCACCTCACCTTTCCCGTTATCAGCCATAGTCTGTTTTCTGCATGTGTGACTCTGTTCTGTTTTGTAATTCAGTTCAAGTGTAACGGTTTTTACATTCCCTCTAAAAGTGATACCTTATGAGAAGTGTCCTTTTCTGTGTGACTTATTTCACTTAGAATCGTCGTACCTAAATCCACTCATCATGCTGCTACTAACCTTATGACATTGATTTCATGGCTGAGTGAGATTCCATTGTTTATAAGGACCACAACTTCTTTATCCATTTTTCTCTTTCCTGGGATATTGAAGGTGGAATGAAGTGGAGGTCCTTGTCAACAGAGCAGCCCTCAACTTTGGGGTGCTTGTGTCTTGCTGATTTTTCATTTTCCCAATTTATACCCCCATGAGTGGAAGTGCCCTATGCTCTCTAAGCTGTGTTTTTCAGATGTTTCAGGACACACCGTACACTTCTCCAGAGTGGCTGTTGGCAATTTACATCCCGCCCATCAGTGTAGCAAGGCTCCCATTTCTCCATGGCCTGTCCTGCATTTCTGGTTTTGACACTTTTTTCAGCATGGCCCTTTTGACCGATGGGAAGCGAGACTTCTCTGTAGCGCTGATTTGCCTTTCCAGGTTGCTTGGTTGGCCAAAAAGGGCGTATGCGTTTTTTCCTGAATATATTCAGGAAAAAACGCATACGCCCTTTTTGGCCAAGGGCATCATTGTCAACGTTTTGCCGCTTTTCATGTGCTTTAAAGGCGATTCGAATCTACCTCCTGAAATCTGTTTCGTGCAATTCTGCCTTGATTTCAAATCCTCTTCTTTGCCTTCCCTCAATATATTTGTGGACGAGAGTTATCATTTATAACTCTGCAGGTTTGTGAATTGCAGTGCCCTGAACCTCCATTTTACAACTCGCTTTTTTGGGAGCTGGCCGCAAAAGCGCAGGATGGCTTCAGGCCCTGTTCTGGTTCCGGGGGGCAGGCTGAGCCTGTGGTTAATTCTTCTTCCTGATGGGAAAATAGAGTGACCTGTGCCTGTCCCGACACCAAGAGCTAGTCTCTCGTTGGTTCCCCGTCTTCCCGTTCATCCTCAGGACAAATTGCAACCTGTACGGAACAGGAGGTTAAAGGTGCTGATGCTCCAAGTAGGGAGATTGCTAGTAAAGCGGCTGGAAAGGTGAACCCGGGCACAAGGAGATGAGAAATGAGGTGCGTTTTAGAAACCTTTCCCCATCACACGGTTTACCATCTTCTGGGTTTCTCATGCATGTTTTCGATGTAGGAAGATGCCCTTGAACCTGGAGATTTGGAACCCATGCGATGGGTACCACGCAGTATTACTTTAAAGGGTCTGCGTTTGCTCACCCAACCTCACCAAACCTCTCAGCCCCAAGAGTGTCCACCCTTATGTCTCATCCAGCTGTGGGTCTAGATATGGTCAATCCAGGTTGCATCACAGCCCCTGAACTCATTGTGTAAGAATTTCTATCTCTTTCACTGTCGTTGTTTCATGGGTTTTTCAAAGTAATTTATTTTCATAATGGGGTTTAGCTGCTTTTCACGGCTGTGTTTATGCCGCTTTACACCCACTTGACACACTAACAGAGAGATATCAATACATAGGTTTTAAGATTACTACTAATCAGATATATTCTTGTGCGGTGAATAGGGCGTGTTGAGTCCAGTTCTCTGAGCAAGGAGTAGGTCTTGTCTACTACATATTGGGTTTATGGAACGGTATCTGAGCTAATTTGATACCCTTGTTTTATGTATCACCCCACCTCACCTTTCCCGTTAAGCAGCCATAGTTTGTTTTCTGCACGTGTGACTCTGTTCTGTTTTGTAATTCAGTTCAAGTGTAACGCTTTTTACATTCCCTCTATCAGTGATACCTTATGAGAAGTGTCCTTTTCTGTGTGACTTATTTCACTGAGAATCGTCGTACCTAAATCCACTCATCATGCTGCTACTAACCTTATGACATTGATTTCATGGCTGAGTGATATTCCATTGTACATAAGGACCACAACTTCTTTATCCATTTTTCTCTTTCCTGGGATATTGAAGGTGGAACGAAGTGGAGGTCCTTGTCAACAGAGCAGCCCTCAACTTTGGGGTGCTTGTGTCTTGCTGATTTTTAATTTTCCCAATTTATACCCCCATGAGTGGAAGTGCCCTATGCTCTCTAAGCTGTGTTTTTCAGATGTTTCAGGACACACCGTACACTTCTCCAGAGTGGCTGTTGGCAATTTACATCCCGCCCATCAGTGTAGCAAGGCTCTCATTTCTCCATGGCCTGTCCTGCATTTCTGGTTTTGACACTTTTTTCAGCATGGCCCTTTTGACTGATGGGGAGCGAGACTTCTTTGTAGCGCTGATTTGCCTTTCCAGGTTGCTTGGTTGGCCAAAAAGGGCGTATGCGTTTTTTCCTGAATATATTCAGGAAAAAACGCATACGCCCTTTTTGGCCAAGGGCATCATTGTCAACGTTTTGCTGCTTTTCATGTGCTTTAAAGGCGATTCGAATCTACCTCCTGAAATCTGTTTCCTGCAATTCTGCCTTGATTTCAAATCCTCTTCTTTGCCTTCCCTCAATATATTTGGGGACGAGAGTTATCATTTATAACTCTGCAGGTTTGTGAATTGCAGTGCCCTGAACCTCCATTTTACAACTCGCTTTTTTGGGAGCTGGCCGCCAAAGCGCAGGATGGCTTCAGGCCCTGTTCTGGTTCCAGGGGGCAGGCTGAGCCTGTGGTTAATTCTTCTTCCTGATGGGAAAATAGAGTGACCTGTGCCTGTCCCGACACCAAGAGCTAGTCTCTCGTTGGTTCCCCGTCTTCCCGTTCATCCTCAGGACAAATTGCAACCTGTACGGAACAGGAGGTTAAAGGTGCTGATGCTCCAAGTAGGGAGATTGCTAGTAAAGTGGCTGGAAAGGTGAACCCGGGCACAAGGAGATGAGAAATGAGGTGCGTTTTAGAAACCTTTCCCCATCACACGGTGTACCATCTTCTGGGTTTCTCATGCATGTTTTCGATGTAGGAACATGCCCTTGAACCTGGAGATTTGGGACCCATGCGATGGGTACCACGCAGTATTACTTTAAAGGGTCTGCGTTTGCTCACCCAACCTCACCAAACCTCTCAGCCCCAAGAGTGTCCACCCTTATGTCTCATCCAGCTGTGGGTCTAGATATGGTCAATCCAGGTTGCATCACAGCCCCTGAACTCATTGTGTAAGAATTTCTATCTCTTTCACTGTCGTTGTTTCATGGGTTTTTCAAAGTAATTTATTTTCATAATGGGGTTTAGCTGCTTTTCACGGCTGTGTTTATGCCGCTTTACACCCACTTGACACACTAACAGAGAGATATGAATACATAGGTTTTAAGATTATTACTAGTCAGATATATTCTTGTGCGGTGAATAGGGCGTGTTGAGTCCAGTTCTCTGAGCAAGGAGTAGGTCTTGTCTACTACATATTGGGTTTATGGAACGGTATCTGAGCTAATTTGATACCCTTGTTTTATGTATCACCCCACCTCACCTTTCCCGTTAAGCAGCCATAGTCTGTTTTCTGCATGTGTGACTCTGTTCTTTTTTGTAATTCAGTTCAAGTGTAACGGTTTTTACATTCCCTCTATCAGTGATACCTTATGAGAAGTGTCCTTTTCTGTGTGACTTATTTCACTTAGAATCGTCGTACCTAAATCCACTCATCATGCTGCTACTAACCTTATGACATTGATTTCATGGCTGAGTGATATTCCATTGTACATAAGGACCACAACTTCTTTATCCATTTTTCTCTTTCCTGGGATATTTAAGGTGGAATGAAGTGGAGGTCCTTGTCAACAGAGCAGCCCTAAACTTTGGGGTGCTTGTGTCTTGCTGATTTTTCATTTTCCCAATTTATACCCCCATGAGTGGAAGTGCCCTATGCTCTCTAAGCTGTGTTTTTCAGATGTTTCAGGACACACCGTACACTTCTCCAGAGTGGCTGTTGGCAATTTACATCCCGCCCATCAGTGTAGCAAGGCTCCCATTTCTCCATGGCCTGTCCTGCATTTCTGGTTTTGACACTTTTTTCAGCATGGCCCTTTTGACCGATGGGAAGTGAGACTTCTCTGTAGCGCTGATTTGCCTTTCCAGGTTGCTTGGTTGGCCAAAAAGGGCGTATGCGTTTTTTCCTGAATATATTCAGGAAAAAACGCATACGCCCTTTTTGGCCAAGGGCATCATTGTCAACGTTTTGCCGCTTTTCATGTGCTTTAAAGGCGATTCGTATCTACCTCCTGAAATCTGTTTCGTGCAATTCTGCCTTGATTTCAAATCCTCTTCTTTGCCTTCCCTCAATATATTTGTGGACGAGAGTTATCATTTATAACTCTGCAGGTTTGTGAATTGCAGTGCCCTGAACCTCCATTTTACAACTCGCTTTTTTGGGAGCTGGCCGCAAAAGCGCAGGATGGCTTCAGGCCCTGTTCTGGTTCCGGGAGGCAGGCTGAGCCTGTGGTTAATTCTTCTTCCTCATGGGAAAATAGAGTGACCTGTGCCTGTCCCGACACCAAGAGCTTGTCTCTCGTTGGTTCCCCGTCTTCCCGTAAATCCTCAGGACAAATTGCAACCTGTACAGAACAGGAGGTTAAAGGTGCTGATGCTCCAAGTAGGGAGATTGCTAGTAAAGCGGCTGGAATGGCGAACCCGGGCACAAGGAGATGAGAAATGAGGTGCGTTTTAGAAACCTTTCCCTATCACACGGTGTACCATCTTCTGGGTTTCTCATGCATGTTTTCGATGTAGGAAGATGCCCTTGAACCTGGAGATTTGGGAACCATGCGATGGGTACCACGCAGTATTACTTTAAAGGGTCTGCGTTTGCTCACCCAACCTCACCAAACCTCTCAGCCCCAAGAGTGTCCACCCTTATGTCTCATCCAGCTGTGGGTCTAGATATGGTCAATCCAGGTTGCATCACAGCCCCTGAACTCATTGTGTAAGAATTTCTATCTCTTTCACTGTCGTTGTTTCATGGGTTTTTCAAAGTAATTTATTTTCATAATGGGGTTTAGCTGCTTTTCACGGCTGTGTTTATGCCGCTTTACACCCACTTGACACACTAACAGAGAGATATCAATACATAGGTTTTAAGATTATTACTAGTCAGGTATATTCTTGTGTGGTGAATAGGGCGTGTTGAGTCCAGTTCTCTGAGCAAGGAGTAGGTCTTGTCTACTACATATTGGGTTTATGGAACGGTATCTGAGCTAATTTGATACCCTTGTTTTATGTATCACCCCACCTCACCTTTCCCGTTAAGCAGCCATAGTCTGTTTTCTGCATGTGTGACTCTGTTCTGTTTTGTAATTCAGTTCAAGTGTAACGGTTTTTACATTCCCTCTAAAAGTGATACCTTATGAGAAGTGTCGTTTTCTGTGTGACTTATTTCACTTAGAATCGTCGTACCTAAATCCACTCATCATGCTGCTACTAACCTTATGACATTGATTTCATGGTTGAGTGATATTCCATTGTACATAAGGACCTCAACTTCTTTATCCATTTTTCTCTTTCGTTGGACATTTAAGGTGGAATGAAGTGGAGGTCCTTGTCAACAGAGCAGCCCTAAACTTTGGGGTGCTTGTGTCTTGCTGATTTTTACTTTTCCAAATTTATACCCCCATGAGTGGAAGTGCCCTATGCTCTCTAAGCTGTGTTTTTCAGATGTTTCAGGACGCACCGTACACTTCTCCAGAGTGGCTGTTGGCAATTTACATCCCGCCCATCAGTGTAGCAAGCTCCCATTTCTCCATGGCCTGTCCTGCATTTCTGGTTTTGACACTTTTTTCAGCATGGCCCTTTTGACCGATTGGAAGCGAGACTTCTCTGTAGCGCTGATTTGCCTTTCCAGGTTGCTTGGTTGGCCAAAAAGGGCGTATGCGTTTTTTCCTGAATATATTCAGGAAAAAACGCATACGCCCTTTTTGGCCAAGGGCATCATTGTCAACGTTTTGCCGCTTTTCATGTGCTTTAAAGGCGATTCGTATCTACCTCCTGAAATCTGTTTCGTGCAATTCTGCCTTGATTTCAAATCCTCTTCTTTGCCTTCCCTCAATATATTTGGGGACGAGAGTTATCATTTATAACTCTGCAGGTTTGTGAATTGCAGTGCCCTGAACCTCCATTTTACAACTCGCTTTTTTGGGAGCTGGCCGCAAAAGCGCAGGATGGCTTCAGGCCCTATTCTGGTTCCGGGGGGCAGGCTGAGCCTGTGGTTAATTCTTCTTCCTGATGGGAAAATAGAGTGACCTGTGCCTGTCCCGACACCAAGAGCTTGTCTCTCGTTGGTTCCCCGTCTTCCCGTAAATCCTCAGGACAAATTGCAACCTGTACAGAACAGGAGGTTAAAGGTGCTGATGCTCCAAGTAGGGAGATTGCTAGTAAAGCGGCTGGAATGGCGAACCCGGGCACAAGGAGATGAGAAATGAGGTGCGTTTTAGAAACCTTTCCCTATCACATGGTGTACCATCTTCTGGGTTTCTCATGCATGTTTTCGATGTAGGAAGATGCCCTTGAACCTGGAGATTTGGGAACCATGCGATGGGTACCACGCAGTATTACTTTAAAGGGTCTGCGTTTGCTCACCCAACCTCACCAAACCTCTCAGCCCCAAGAGTGTCCACCCTTAGGTCTCATCCAGCTGTGGGTCTAGATATGGTCAATCCAGGTTGCATCACAGCCCCTGAACTCATTGTGTAAGAATTTCTATCTCTTTCACTGTCGTTGTTTCATGGGTTTTTCAAAGTAATTTATTTTCATAATGGGGTTTAGCTGCTTTTCACGGCTGTGTTTATGCCGCTTTACACCCACTTGACACACTAACAGAGAGATATCAATACATAGGTTTTAAGATTATTACTAGTCAGGTATATTCTTGTGTGGTGAATAGGGCGTGTTGAGTCCAGTTCTCTGAGCAAGGAGTAGGTCTTGTCTACTACATATTGGGTTTATGGAACGGTATCTGAGCTAATTTGATACCCTTGTTTTATGTATCACCCCACCTCACCTTTCCCGTTATCAGCCATAGTCTGTTTTCTGCATGTGTGACTCTGTTCTGTTTTGTAATTCAGTTCAAGTGTAACGGTTTTTACATTCCCTCTAAAAGTGATACCTTATGAGAAGTGTCCTTTTCTGTGTGACTTATTTCACTTAGAATCGTCGTACCTAAATCCACTCATCATGCTGCTACTAACCTTATGACATTGATTTCATGGCTGAGTGATATTCCATTGTACATAAGGACCTCAACTTCTTTATCCATTTTTCTCTTTCGTTAGACATTTAAGGTGGAATGAAGTGGAGGTCCTTGTCAACAGAGCAGCCCTAAACTTTGGGGTGCTTGTGTCTTGCTGATTTTTCATTTTCCCAATTTATACCCCCATGAGTGGAAGTGCCCTATGCTCTCTAAGCTGTGTTTTTCAGATGTTTCAGGACACACCGTACACTTCTCCAGAGTGGCTGTTGGCAATTTACATCCCGCCCATCAGTGTAGCAAGGCTCCCATTTCTCCATGGCCTGTCCTGCATTTCTGGTTTTGACACTTTTTTCAGCATGGCCCTTTTGACCGATGGGAAGCGAGACTTCTCTGTAGCGCTGATTTGCCTTTCCAGGTTGCTTGGTTGGCCAAAAAGGGCGTATGCGTTTTTTCCTGAATATATTCAGGAAAAAACGCATACGCCCTTTTTGGCCAAGGGCATCATTGTCAACGTTTTGCCGCTTTTCATGTGCTTTAAAGGCGATTCGAATCTACCTCCTGAAATCTGTTTCGTGCAATTCTGCCTTGATTTCAAATCCTCTTCTTTGCCTTCCCTCAATATATTTGTGGACGAGAGTTATCATTTATAACTCTGCAGGTTTGTGAATTGCAGTGCCCTGAACCTCCATTTTACAACTCGCTTTTTTGGGAGCTGGCCGCAAAAGCGCAGGATGGCTTCAGGCCCTGTTCTGGTTCCGGGGGGCAGGCTGAGCCTGTGGTTAATTCTTCTTCCTGATGGGAAAATAGAGTGACCTGTGCCTGTCCCGACACCAAGAGCTAGTCTCTCGTTGGTTCCCCGTCTTCCCGTTCATCCTCAGGACAAATTGCAACCTGTACGGAACAGGAGGTTAAAGGTGCTGATGCTCCAAGTAGGGAGATTGCTAGTAAAGCGGCTGGAAAGGTGAACCCGGGCACAAGGAGATGAGAAATGAGGTGCGTTTTAGAAACCTTTCCCCATCACACGGTTTACCATCTTCTGGGTTTCTCATGCATGTTTTCGATGTAGGAAGATGCCCTTGAACCTGGAGATTTGGAACCCATGCGATGGGTACCACGCAGTATTACTTTAAAGGGTCTGCGTTTGCTCACCCAACCTCACCAAACCTCTCAGCCCCAAGAGTGTCCACCCTTATGTCTCATCCAGCTGTGGGTCTAGATATGGTCAATCCAGGTTGCATCACAGCCCCTGAACTCATTGTGTAAGAATTTCTATCTCTTTCACTGTCGTTGTTTCATGGGTTTTTCAAAGTAATTTATTTTCATAATGGGGTTTAGCTGCTTTTCACGGCTGTGTTTATGCCGCTTTACACCCACTTGACACACTAACAGAGAGATATCAATACATAGGTTTTAAGATTACTACTAATCAGATATATTCTTGTGCGGTGAATAGGGCGTGTTGAGTCCAGTTCTCTGAGCAAGGAGTAGGTCTTGTCTACTACATATTGGGTTTATGGAACGGTATCTGAGCTAATTTGATACCCTTGTTTTATGTATCACCCCACCTCACCTTTCCCGTTAAGCAGCCATAGTTTGTTTTCTGCACGTGTGACTCTGTTCTGTTTTGTAATTCAGTTCAAGTGTAACGCTTTTTACATTCCCTCTATCAGTGATACCTTATGAGAAGTGTCCTTTTCTGTGTGACTTATTTCACTGAGAATCGTCGTACCTAAATCCACTCATCATGCTGCTACTAACCTTATGACATTGATTTCATGGCTGAGTGATATTCCATTGTACATAAGGACCACAACTTCTTTATCCATTTTTCTCTTTCCTGGGATATTTAAGGTGGAATGAAGTGGAGGTCCTTGTCAACAGAGCAGCCCTAAACTTTGGGGTGCTTGTGTCTTGCTGATTTTTCATTTTCCCAATTTATACCCCCATGAGTGGAAGTGCCCTATGCTCTCTAAGCTGTGTTTTTCAGATGTTTCAGGACACACCGTACACTTCTCCAGAGTGGCTGTTGGCAATTTACATCCCGCCCATCAGTGTAGCAAGGCTCCCATTTCTCCATGGCCTGTCCTGCATTTCTGGTTTTGACACTTTTTTCAGCATGGCCCTTTTGACCGATGGGAAGTGAGACTTCTCTGTAGCGCTGATTTGCCTTTCCAGGTTGCTTGGTTGGCCAAAAAGGGCGTATGCGTTTTTTCCTGAATATATTCAGGAAAAAACGCATACGCCCTTTTTGGCCAAGGGCATCATTGTCAACGTTTTGCCGCTTTTCATGTGCTTTAAAGGCGATTCGTATCTACCTCCTGAAATCTGTTTCGTGCAATTCTGCCTTGATTTCAAATCCTCTTCTTTGCCTTCCCTCAATATATTTGTGGACGAGAGTTATCATTTATAACTCTGCAGGTTTGTGAATTGCAGTGCCCTGAACCTCCATTTTACAACTCGCTTTTTTGGGAGCTGGCCGCAAAAGCGCAGGATGGCTTCAGGCCCTGTTCTGGTTCCGGGGGGCAGGCTGAGCCTGTGGTTAATTCTTCTTCCTGATGGGAAAATAGAGTGACCTGTGCCTGTCCCGACACCAAGAGCTAGTCTCTCGTTGGTTCCCCGTCTTCCCGTTCATCCTCAGGACAAATTGCAACCTGTACGGAACAGGAGGTTAAAGGTGCTGATGCTCCAAGTAGGGAGATTGCTAGTAAAGCGGCTGGAATGGCGAACCCGGGCACAAGGAGATGAGAAATGAGGTGCGTTTTAGAAACCTTTCCCCATCACACGGTGTACCATCTTCTGGGTTTCTCATGCATGTTTTCGATGTAGGAAGATGCCCTTGAACCTGGAGATTTGGGACCCATGCGATCGGTACCACGCAGTATTACTTTAAAGGGTCTGCGTTTGCTCACCCAACCTCACCAAACCTCTCAGCCCCAAGAGTGTCCACCCTTATGTCTCATCCAGCTGTGGGTCTAGATATGGTCAATCCAGGTTGCATCACAGCCCCTGAACTCATTGTGTAAGAATTTCTATCTCTTTCACTGTCGTTGTTTCATGGGTTTTTCAAAGTAATTTATTTTCATAATGGGGTTTAGCTGCTTTTCACGGCTGTGTTTATGCCGCTTTACACCCACTTGACACACTAACAGAGAGATATGAATACATAGGTTTTAAGATTATTACTAGTCAGATATATTCTTGTGCGGTGAATAGGGCGTGTTGAGTCCAGTTCTCTGAGCAAGGAGTAGGTCTTGTCTACTACATATTGGGTTTATGGAACGGTATCTGAGCTAATTTGATACCCTTGTTTTATGTATCACCCCACCTCACCTTTCCCGTTAAGCAGCCATAGTGTGTTTTCTGCACGTGTGACTCCGTTCTGTTTTGTAATTCAGTTCAAGTGTAACGGTTTTTACATTCCCTCTATCAGTGATACCTTATGAGAAGTGTCCTTTTCTGTGTGACTTATTTCACTTAGAATCGTCGTACCTAAATCCACTCATCATGCTGCTACTAACCTTATGACATTGATTTCATGGCTGAGTGAGATTCCATTGTTTATAAGGACCACAACTTCTTTATCCATTTTTCTCTTTCCTGGGATATTGAAGGTGGAATGAAGTGGAGGTCCTTGTCAACAGAGCAGCCCTCAACTTTGGGGTGCTTGTGTCTTGCTGATTTTTCATTTTCCCAATTTATACCCCCATGAGTGGAAGTGCCCTATGCTCTCTAAGCTGTGTTTTTCAGATGTTTCAGGACACACCGTACACTTCTCCAGAGTGGCTGTTGGCAATTTACATCCCGCCCATCAGTGTAGCAAGGCTCCCATTTCTCCATGGCCTGTCCTGCATTTCTGGTTTTGACACTTTTTTCAGCATGGCCCTTTTGACCGATGGGAAGCGAGACTTCTCTGTAGCGCTGATTTGCCTTTCCAGGTTGCTTGGTTGGCCAAAAAGGGCGTATGCGTTTTTTCCTGAATATATTCAGGAAAAAACGCATACGCCCTTTTTGGCCAAGGGCATCATTGTCAACGTTTTGCCGCTTTTCATGTGCTTTAAAGGCGATTCGAATCTACCTCCTGAAATCTGTTTCGTGCAATTCTGCCTTGATTTCAAATCCTCTTCTTTGCCTTCCCTCAATATATTTGTGGACGAGAGTTATCATTTATAACTCTGCAGGTTTGTGAATTGCAGTGCCCTGAACCTCCATTTTACAACTCGCTTTTTTGGGAGCTGGCCGCAAAAGCGCAGGATGGCTTCAGGCCCTGTTCTGGTTCCGGGGGGCAGGCTGAGCCTGTGGTTAATTCTTCTTCCTGATGGGAAAATAGAGTGACCTGTGCCTGTCCCGACACCAAGAGCTAGTCTCTCGTTGGTTCCCCGTCTTCCCGTTCATCCTCAGGACAAATTGCAACCTGTACGGAACAGGAGGTTAAAGGTGCTGATGCTCCAAGTAGGGAGATTGCTAGTAAAGCGGCTGGAAAGGTGAACCCGGGCACAAGGAGATGAGAAATGAGGTGCGTTTTAGAAACCTTTCCCCATCACACGGTTTACCATCTTCTGGGTTTCTCATGCATGTTTTCGATGTAGGAAGATGCCCTTGAACCTGGAGATTTGGAACCCATGCGATGGGTACCACGCAGTATTACTTTAAAGGGTCTGCGTTTGCTCACCCAACCTCACCAAACCTCTCAGCCCCAAGAGTGTCCACCCTTATGTCTCATCCAGCTGTGGGTCTAGATATGGTCAATCCAGGTTGCATCACAGCCCCTGAACTCATTGTGTAAGAATTTCTATCTCTTTCACTGTCGTTGTTTCATGGGTTTTTCAAAGTAATTTATTTTCATAATGGGGTTTAGCTGCTTTTCACGGCTGTGTTTATGCCGCTTTACACCCACTTGACACACTAACAGAGAGATATCAATACATAGGTTTTAAGATTACTACTAATCAGATATATTCTTGTGCGGTGAATAGGGCGTGTTGAGTCCAGTTCTCTGAGCAAGGAGTAGGTCTTGTCTACTACATATTGGGTTTATGGAACGGTATCTGAGCTAATTTGATACCCTTGTTTTATGTATCACCCCACCTCACCTTTCCCGTTAAGCAGCCATAGTTTGTTTTCTGCACGTGTGACTCTGTTCTGTTTTGTAATTCAGTTCAAGTGTAACGCTTTTTACATTCCCTCTATCAGTGATACCTTATGAGAAGTGTCCTTTTCTGTGTGACTTATTTCACTGAGAATCGTCGTACCTAAATCCACTCATCATGCTGCTACTAACCTTATGACATTGATTTCATGGCTGAGTGATATTCCATTGTACATAAGGACCACAACTTCTTTATCCATTTTTCTCTTTCCTGGGATATTGAAGGTGGAATGAAGTGGAGGTCCTTGTCAACAGAGCAGCCCTCAACTTTGGGGTGCTTGTGTCTTGCTGATTTTTCATTTTCCCAATTTATACCCCCATGAGTGGAAGTGCCCTATGCTCTCTAAGCTGTGTTTTTCAGATGTTTCAGGACACACCGTACACTTCTCCAGAGTGGCTGTTGGCAATTTACATCCCGCCCATCAGTGTAGCAAGGCTCCCATTTCTCCATGGCCTGTCCTGCATTTCTGGTTTTGACACTTTTTTCAGCATGGCCCTTTTGACCGATGGGAAGTGAGACTTCTCTGTAGCGCTGATTTGCCTTTCCAGGTTGCTTGGTTGGCCAAAAAGGGCGTATGCGTTTTTTCCTGAATATATTCAGGAAAAAACGCATACGCCCTTTTTGGCCAAGGGCATCATTGTCAACGTTTTGCCGCTTTTCATGTGCTTTAAAGGCGATTCGTATCTACCTCCTGAAATCTGTTTCGTGCAATTCTGCCTTGATTTCAAATCCTCTTCTTTGCCTTCCCTCAATATATTTGTGGACGAGAGTTATCATTTATAACTCTGCAGGTTTGTGAATTGCAGTGCCCTGAACCTCCATTTTACAACTCGCTTTTTTGGGAGCTGGCCGCAAAAGCGCAGGATGGCTTCAGGCCCTGTTCTGGTTCCGGGAGGCAGGCTGAGCCTGTGGTTAATTCTTCTTCCTCATGGGAAAATAGAGTGACCTGTGCCTGTCCCGACACCAAGAGCTTGTCTCTCGTTGGTTCCCCGTCTTCCCGTAAATCCTCAGGACAAATTGCAACCTGTACAGAACAGGAGGTTAAAGGTGCTGATGCTCCAAGTAGGGAGATTGCTAGTAAAGCGGCTGGAATGGCGAACCCGGGCACAAGGAGATGAGAAATGAGGTGCGTTTTAGAAACCTTTCCCTATCACACGGTGTACCATCTTCTGGGTTTCTCATGCATGTTTTCGATGTAGGAAGATGCCCTTGAACCTGGAGATTTGGGAACCATGCGATGGGTACCACGCAGTATTACTTTAAAGGGTCTGCGTTTGCTCACCCAACCTCACCAAACCTCTCAGCCCCAAGAGTGTCCACCCTTATGTCTCATCCAGCTGTGGGTCTAGATATGGTCAATCCAGGTTGCATCACAGCCCCTGAACTCATTGTGTAAGAATTTCTATCTCTTTCACTGTCGTTGTTTCATGGGTTTTTCAAAGTAATTTATTTTCATAATGGGGTTTAGCTGCTTTTCACGGCTGTGTTTATGCCGCTTTACACCCACTTGACACACTAACAGAGAGATATCAATACATAGGTTTTAAGATTATTACTAGTCAGGTATATTCTTGTGTGGTGAATAGGGCGTGTTGAGTCCAGTTCTCTGAGCAAGGAGTAGGTCTTGTCTACTACATATTGGGTTTATGGAACGGTATCTGAGCTAATTTGATACCCTTGTTTTATGTATCACCCCACCTCACCTTTCCCGTTAAGCAGCCATAGTCTGTTTTCTGCATGTGTGACTCTGTTCTGTTTTGTAATTCAGTTCAAGTGTAACGGTTTTTACATTCCCTCTAAAAGTGATACCTTATGAGAAGTGTCGTTTTCTGTGTGACTTATTTCACTTAGAATCGTCGTACCTAAATCCACTCATCATGCTGCTACTAACCTTATGACATTGATTTCATGGTTGAGTGATATTCCATTGTACATAAGGACCTCAACTTCTTTATCCATTTTTCTCTTTCGTTGGACATTTAAGGTGGAATGAAGTGGAGGTCCTTGTCAACAGAGCAGCCCTAAACTTTGGGGTGCTTGTGTCTTGCTGATTTTTACTTTTCCAAATTTATACCCCCATGAGTGGAAGTGCCCTATGCTCTCTAAGCTGTGTTTTTCAGATGTTTCAGGACGCACCGTACACTTCTCCAGAGTGGCTGTTGGCAATTTACATCCCGCCCATCAGTGTAGCAAGCTCCCATTTCTCCATGGCCTGTCCTGCATTTCTGGTTTTGACACTTTTTTCAGCATGGCCCTTTTGACCGATGGGAAGCGAGACTTCTCTGTAGCGCTGATTTGCCTTTCCAGGTTGCTTGGTTGGCCAAAAAGGGCGTATGCGTTTTTTCCTGAATATATTCAGGAAAAAACGCATACGCCCTTTTTGGCCAAGGGCATCATTGTCAACGTTTTGCCGCTTTTCATGTGCTTTAAAGGCGATTCGTATCTACCTCCTGAAATCTGTTTCGTGCAATTCTGCCTTGATTTCAAATCCTCTTCTTTGCCTTCCCTCAATATATTTGGGGACGAGAGTTATCATTTATAACTCTGCAGGTTTGTGAATTGCAGTGCCCTGAACCTCCATTTTACAACTCGCTTTTTTGGGAGCTGGCCGCAAAAGCGCAGGATGGCTTCAGGCCCTGTTCTGGTTCCGGGGGGCAGGCTGAGCCTGTGGTTAATTCTTCTTCCTGATGGGAAAATAGAGTGACCTGTGCCTGTCCCGACACCAAGAGCTTGTCTCTCGTTGGTTCCCCGTCTTCCCGTAAATCCTCAGGACAAATTGCAACCTGTACAGAACAGGAGGTTAAAGGTGCTGATGCTCCAAGTAGGGAGATTGCTAGTAAAGCGGCTGGAATGGCGAACCCGGGCACAAGGAGATGAGAAATGAGGTGCGTTTTAGAAACCTTTCCCTATCACATGGTGTACCATCTTCTGGGTTTCTCATGCATGTTTTCGATGTAGGAAGATGCCCTTGAACCTGGAGATTTGGGAACCATGCGATGGGTACCACGCAGTATTACTTTAAAGGGTCTGCGTTTGCTCACCCAACCTCACCAAACCTCTCAGCCCCAAGAGTGTCCACCCTTAGGTCTCATCCAGCTGTGGGTCTAGATATGGTCAATCCAGGTTGCATCACAGCCCCTGAACTCATTGTGTAAGAATTTCTATCTCTTTCACTGTCGTTGTTTCATGGGTTTTTCAAAGTAATTTATTTTCATAATGGGGTTTAGCTGCTTTTCACGGCTGTGTTTATGCCGCTTTACACCCACTTGACACACTAACAGAGAGATATCAATACATAGGTTTTAAGATTATTACTAGTCAGGTATATTCTTGTGTGGTGAATAGGGCGTGTTGAGTCCAGTTCTCTGAGCAAGGAGTAGGTCTTGTCTACTACATATTGGGTTTATGGAACGGTATCTGAGCTAATTTGATACCCTTGTTTTATGTATCACCCCACCTCACCTTTCCCGTTATCAGCCATAGTCTGTTTTCTGCATGTGTGACTCTGTTCTGTTTTGTAATTCAGTTCAAGTGTAACGGTTTTTACATTCCCTCTAAAAGTGATACCTTATGAGAAGTGTCCTTTTCTGTGTGACTTATTTCACTTAGAATCGTCGTACCTAAATCCACTCATCATGCTGCTACTAACCTTATGACATTGATTTCATGGCTGAGTGATATTCCATTGTACATAAGGACCTCAACTTCTTTATCCATTTTTCTCTTTCGTTAGACATTTAAGGTGGAATGAAGTGGAGGTCCTTGTCAACAGAGCAGCCCTAAACTTTGGGGTGCTTGTGTCTTGCTGATTTTTCATTTTCCCAATTTATACCCCCATGAGTGGAAGTGCCCTATGCTCTCTAAGCTGTGTTTTTCAGATGTTTCAGGACACACCGTACACTTCTCCAGAGTGGCTGTTGGCAATTTACATCCCGCCCATCAGTGTAGCAAGGCTCCCATTTCTCCATGGCCTGTCCTGCATTTCTGGTTTTGACACTTTTTTCAGCATGGCCCTTTTGACCGATGGGAGGCGAGACTTCTCTGTAGCGCTGATTTGCCTTTCCAGGTTGCTTGGTTGGCCAAAAAGGGCGTATGCGTTTTTTCCTGAATATATTCAGGAAAAAACGCATACGCCCTTTTTGGCCAAGGGCATCATTGTCAACATTTTGCCGCTTTTCATGTGCTTTAAAGGCGATTCGTATCTACCTCCTGAAATCTGTTTCGTGCAATTCTGCCTTGATTTCAAATCCTCTTCTTTGCCTTCCCTCAATATATTTGTGGACGAGAGTTATCATTTATAACTCTGCAGGTTTGTGAATTGCAGTGCCCTGAACCTCCATTTTACAACTCGCTTTTTTGGGAGCTGGCCGCAAAAGCGCAGGATGGCTTCAGGCCCTGTTCTGGTTCCGGGGGGCAGGCTGAGCCTGTGGTTAATTCTTCTTCCTGATGGGAAAATAGAGTGACCTGTGCCTGTCCCGACACCAAGAGCTAGTCTCTCGTTGGTTCCCCGTCTTCCCGTTCATCCTCAGGACAAATTGCAACCTGTACGGAACAGGAGGTTAAAGGTGCTGATGCTCCAAGTAGGGAGATTGCTAGTAAAGCGGCTGGAAAGGTGAACCCGGGCACAAGGAGATGAGAAATGAGGTGCGTTTTAGAAACCTTTCCCCATCACACGGTGTACCATCTTCTGGGTTTCTCATGCATGTTTTCGATGTAGGAAGATGCCCTTGAACCTGGAGATTTGGAACCCATGCGATGGGTACCACGCAGTATTACTTTAAAGGGTCTGCGTTTGCTCACCCAACCTCACCAAACCTCTCAGCCCCAAGAGTGTCCACCCTTATGTCTCATCCAGCTGTGGGTCTAGATATGGTCAATCCAGGTTGCATCACAGCCCCTGAACTCATTGTGTAAGAATTTCTATCTCTTTCACTGTCGTTGTTTCATGGGTTTTTCAAAGTAATTTATTTTCATAATGGGGTTTAGCTGCTTTTCACGGCTGTGTTTATGCCGCTTTACACCCACTTGACACACTAACAGAGAGATATCAATACATAGGTTTTAAGATTATTACTAGTCAGATATATTCTTGTGCGGTGAATAGGGCGTGTTGAGTCCAGTTCTCTGAGCAAGGAGTAGGTCTTGTCTACTACATATTGGGTTTATGGAACGGTATCTGAGCTAATTTGATACCCTTGTTTTATGTATCACCCCACCTCACCTTTCCCGTTAAGCAGCCATAGTTTGTTTTCTGCACGTGTGACTCCGTTCTGTTTTGTAATTCAGTTCAAGTGTAACGGTTTTTACATTCCCTCTATCAGTGATACCTTATGAGAAGTGTCCTTTTCTGTGTGACTTATTTCACTTAGAATCGTCGTACCTAAATCCACTCATCATGCTGCTACTAACCTTATGACATTGATTTCATGGCTGAGTGAGATTCCATTGTTTATAAGGACCACAACTTCTTTATCCATTTTTCTCTTTCCTGGGATATTGAAGGTGGAATGAAGTGGAGGTCCTTGTCAACAGAGCAGCCCTCAACTTTGGGGTGCTTGTGTCTTGCTGATTTTTCATTTTCCCAATTTATACCCCCATGAGTGGAAGTGCCCTATGCTCTCTAAGCTGTGTTTTTCAGATGTTTCAGGACACACCGTACACTTCTCCAGAGTGGCTGTTGGCAATTTACATCCCGCCCATCAGTGTAGCAAGGCTCCCATTTCTCCATGGCCTGTCCTGCATTTCTGGTTTTGACACTTTTTTCAGCATGGCCCTTTTGACCGATGGGAAGCGAGACTTCTCTGTAGCGCTGATTTGCCTTTCCAGGTTGCTTGGTTGGCCAAAAAGGGCGTATGCGTTTTTTCCTGAATATATTCAGGAAAAAACGCATACGCCCTTTTTGGCCAAGGGCATCATTGTCAACGTTTTGCCGCTTTTCATGTGCTTTAAAGGCGATTCGAATCTACCTCCTGAAATCTGTTTCGTGCAATTCTGCCTTGATTTCAAATCCTCTTCTTTGCCTTCCCTCAATATATTTGTGGACGAGAGTTATCATTTATAACTCTGCAGGTTTGTGAATTGCAGTGCCCTGAACCTCCATTTTACAACTCGCTTTTTTGGGAGCTGGCCGCAAAAGCGCAGGATGGCTTCAGGCCCTGTTCTGGTTCCGGGGGGCAGGCTGAGCCTGTGGTTAATTCTTCTTCCTGATGGGAAAATAGAGTGACCTGTGCCTGTCCCGACACCAAGAGCTAGTCTCTCGTTGGTTCCCCGTCTTCCCGTTCATCCTCAGGACAAATTGCAACCTGTACGGAACAGGAGGTTAAAGGTGCTGATGCTCCAAGTAGGGAGATTGCTAGTAAAGCGGCTGGAAAGGTGAACCCGGGCACAAGGAGATGAGAAATGAGGTGCGTTTTAGAAACCTTTCCCCATCACACGGTTTACCATCTTCTGGGTTTCTCATGCATGTTTTCGATGTAGGAAGATGCCCTTGAACCTGGAGATTTGGAACCCATGCGATGGGTACCACGCAGTATTACTTTAAAGGGTCTGCGTTTGCTCACCCAACCTCACCAAACCTCTCAGCCCCAAGAGTGTCCACCCTTATGTCTCATCCAGCTGTGGGTCTAGATATGGTCAATCCAGGTTGCATCACAGCCCCTGAACTCATTGTGTAAGAATTTCTATCTCTTTCACTGTCGTTGTTTCATGGGTTTTTCAAAGTAATTTATTTTCATAATGGGGTTTAGCTGCTTTTCACGGCTGTGTTTATGCCGCTTTACACCCACTTGACACACTAACAGAGAGATATCAATACATAGGTTTTAAGATTACTACTAATCAGATATATTCTTGTGCGGTGAATAGGGCGTGTTGAGTCCAGTTCTCTGAGCAAGGAGTAGGTCTTGTCTACTACATATTGGGTTTATGGAACGGTATCTGAGCTAATTTGATACCCTTGTTTTATGTATCACCCCACCTCACCTTTCCCGTTAAGCAGCCATAGTTTGTTTTCTGCACGTGTGACTCTGTTCTGTTTTGTAATTCAGTTCAAGTGTAACGCTTTTTACATTCCCTCTATCAGTGATACCTTATGAGAAGTGTCCTTTTCTGTGTGACTTATTTCACTGAGAATCGTCGTACCTAAATCCACTCATCATGCTGCTACTAACCTTATGACATTGATTTCATGGCTGAGTGATATTCCATTGTACATAAGGACCACAACTTCTTTATCCATTTTTCTCTTTCCTGGGATATTTAAGGTGGAATGAAGTGGAGGTCCTTGTCAACAGAGCAGCCCTAAACTTTGGGGTGCTTGTGTCTTGCTGATTTTTCATTTTCCCAATTTATACCCCCATGAGTGGAAGTGCCCTATGCTCTCTAAGCTGTGTTTTTCAGATGTTTCAGGACACACCGTACACTTCTCCAGAGTGGCTGTTGGCAATTTACATCCCGCCCATCAGTGTAGCAAGGCTCCCATTTCTCCATGGCCTGTCCTGCATTTCTGGTTTTGACACTTTTTTCAGCATGGCCCTTTTGACCGATGGGAAGTGAGACTTCTCTGTAGCGCTGATTTGCCTTTCCAGGTTGCTTGGTTGGCCAAAAAGGGCGTATGCGTTTTTTCCTGAATATATTCAGGAAAAAACGCATACGCCCTTTTTGGCCAAGGGCATCATTGTCAACGTTTTGCCGCTTTTCATGTGCTTTAAAGGCGATTCGTATCTACCTCCTGAAATCTGTTTCGTGCAATTCTGCCTTGATTTCAAATCCTCTTCTTTGCCTTCCCTCAATATATTTGTGGACGAGAGTTATCATTTATAACTCTGCAGGTTTGTGAATTGCAGTGCCCTGAACCTCCATTTTACAACTCGCTTTTTTGGGAGCTGGCCGCAAAAGCGCAGGATGGCTTCAGGCCCTGTTCTGGTTCCGGGGGGCAGGCTGAGCCTGTGGTTAATTCTTCTTCCTGATGGGAAAATAGAGTGACCTGTGCCTGTCCCGACACCAAGAGCTAGTCTCTCGTTGGTTCCCCGTCTTCCCGTTCATCCTCAGGACAAATTGCAACCTGTACGGAACAGGAGGTTAAAGGTGCTGATGCTCCAAGTAGGGAGATTGCTAGTAAAGCGGCTGGAATGGCGAACCCGGGCACAAGGAGATGAGAAATGAGGTGCGTTTTAGAAACCTTTCCCCATCACACGGTGTACCATCTTCTGGGTTTCTCATGCATGTTTTCGATGTAGGAAGATGCCCTTGAACCTGGAGATTTGGGACCCATGCGATCGGTACCACGCAGTATTACTTTAAAGGGTCTGCGTTTGCTCACCCAACCTCACCAAACCTCTCAGCCCCAAGAGTGTCCACCCTTATGTCTCATCCAGCTGTGGGTCTAGATATGGTCAATCCAGGTTGCATCACAGCCCCTGAACTCATTGTGTAAGAATTTCTATCTCTTTCACTGTCGTTGTTTCATGGGTTTTTCAAAGTAATTTATTTTCATAATGGGGTTTAGCTGCTTTTCACGGCTGTGTTTATGCCGCTTTACACCCACTTGACACACTAACAGAGAGATATGAATACATAGGTTTTAAGATTATTACTAGTCAGATATATTCTTGTGCGGTGAATAGGGCGTGTTGAGTCCAGTTCTCTGAGCAAGGAGTAGGTCTTGTCTACTACATATTGGGTTTATGGAACGGTATCTGAGCTAATTTGATACCCTTGTTTTATGTATCACCCCACCTCACCTTTCCCGTTAAGCAGCCATAGTGTGTTTTCTGCATGTGTGACTCTGTTCTTTTTTGTAATTCAGTTCAAGTGTAACGGTTTTTACATTCCCTCTATCAGTGATACCTTATGAGAAGTGTCCTTTTCTGTGTGACTTATTTCACTTAGAATCGTCGTACCTAAATCCACTCATCATGCTGCTACTAACCTTATGACATTGATTTCATGGCTGAGTGATATTCCATTGTACATAAGGACCACAACTTCTTTATCCATTTTTCTCTTTCCTGGGATATTGAAGGTGGAATGAAGTGGAGGTCCTTGTCAACAGAGCAGCCCTCAACTTTGGGGTGCTTGTGTCTTGCTGATTTTTCATTTTCCCAATTTATACCCCCATGAGTGGAAGTGCCCTATGCTCTCTAAGCTGTGTTTTTCAGATGTTTCAGGACACACCGTACACTTCTCCAGAGTGGCTGTTGGCAATTTACATCCCGCCCATCAGTGTAGCAAGGCTCCCATTTCTCCATGGCCTGTCCTGCATTTCTGGTTTTGACACTTTTTTCAGCATGGCCCTTTTGACCGATGGGAAGTGAGACTTCTCTGTAGCGCTTATTTGCCTTTCCAGGTTGCTTGGTTGGCCAAAAAGGGCGTATGCGTTTTTTCCTGAATATATTCAGGAAAAAACGCATACGCCCTTTTTGGCCAAGGGCATCATTGTCAACGTTTTGCCGCTTTTCATGTGCTTTAAAGGCGATTCGTATCTACCTCCTGAAATCTGTTTCGTGCAATTCTGCCTTGATTTCAAATCCTCTTCTTTGCCTTCCCTCAATATATTTGTGGACGAGAGTTATCATTTATAACTCTGCAGGTTTGTGAATTGCAGTGCCCTGAACCTCCATTTTACAACTCGCTTTTTTGGGAGCTGGACGCAAAAGCGCAGGATGGCTTCAGGCCCTGTTCTGGTTCCGGGGGGCAGGCTGAGCCTGTGGTTAATTCTTCTTCCTGATGGGAAAATAGAGTGACCTGTGCCTGTCCCGACACCAAGAGCTAGTCTCTCGTTGGTTCCCCGTCTTCCCGTTCATCCTCAGGACAAATTGCAACCTGTACGGAACAGGAGGTTAAAGGTGCTGATGCTCCAAGTAGGGAGATTGCTAGTAAAGCGGCTGGAAAGGTGAACCCGGGCACAAGGAGATGAGAAATGAGGTGCGTTTTAGAAACCTTTCCCCATCACACGGTGTACCATCTTCTGGGTTTCTCATGCATGTTTTCGATGTAGGAAGATGCCCTTGAACCTGGAGATTTGGAACCCATGCGATGGGTACCACGCAGTATTACTTTAAAGGGTCTGTGTTTGCTCACCCAACCTCACCAAACCTCTCAGCCCCAAGAGTGTCCACCCTTATGTCTCATCCAGCTGTGGGTCTAGATATGGTCAATCCAGGTTGCATCACAGCCCCTGAACGCATTGTGTAAGAATTTCTATCTCTTTCACTGTCGTTGTTTCATGGGTTTTTCAAAGTAATTTATTTTCATAATGGGGATTAGCTGCTTTTCACTGCTGTGTTTATGCCGCTTTACACCCACTTGACACACTAACAGAGAGATATCAATACATAGGTGTTAAGATTATTACTAGTCAGGTATATTCTTGTGCGGTGAATAGGGAGTGTTGAGTCCAGTTCTCTGAGCAAGGAGTAGGCCTTGTCTACTACATATTGGGTTTATGGAACGGTATCTGAGCTAATTTGATACCCTTGTTTTATGTATCACCCCACCTCACCTTTCCCGTTAAGCAGCCATAGTGTGTTTTCTGCATGTGTGACTCTGTTCTTTTTTGTAATTCAGTTCAAGTGTAACGGTTTTTACATTCCCTCTATCAGTGATACCTTATGAGAAGTGTCCTTTTCTGTGTGACTTATTTCACTTAGAATCGTCGTACCTAAATCCACTCATCATGCTGCTACTAACCTTATGACATTGATTTCATGGCTGAGTGATATTCCATTGTACATAAGGACCACAACTTCTTTATCCATTTTTCTCTTTCCTGGGATATTGAAGGTGGAATGAAGTGGAGGTCCTTGTCAACAGAGCAGCCCTCAACTTTGGGGTGCTTGTGTCTTGCTGATTTTTCATTTTCCCAATTTATACCCCCATGAGTGGAAGTGCCCTATGCTCTCTAAGCTGTGTTTTTCAGATGTTTCAGGACACACCGTACACTTCTCCAGAGTGGCTGTTGGCAATTTACATCCCGCCCATCAGTGTAGCAAGGCTCCCATTTCTCCATGGCCTGTCCTGCATTTCTGGTTTTGACACTTTTTTCAGCATGGCCCTTTTGACCGATGGGAAGTGAGACTTCTCTGTAGCGCTTATTTGCCTTTCCAGGTTGCTTGGTTGGCCAAAAAGGGCGTATGCGTTTTTTCCTGAATATATTCAGGAAAAAACGCATACGCCCTTTTTGGCCAAGGGCATCATTGTCAACGTTTTGCCGCTTTTCATGTGCTTTAAAGGCGATTCGTATCTACCTCCTGAAATCTGTTTCGTGCAATTCTGCCTTGATTTCAAATCCTCTTCTTTGCCTTCCCTCAATATATTTGTGGACGAGAGTTATCATTTATAACTCTGCAGGTTTGTGAATTGCAGTGCCCTGAACCTCCATTTTACAACTCGCTTTTTTGGGAGCTGGACGCAAAAGCGCAGGATGGCTTCAGGCCCTGTTCTGGTTCCGGGGGGCAGGCTGAGCCTGTGGTTAATTCTTCTTCCTGATGGGAAAATAGAGTGACCTGTGCCTGTCCCGACACCAAGAGCTAGTCTCTCGTTGGTTCCCCGTCTTCCCGTTCATCCTCAGGACAAATTGCAACCTGTACGGAACAGGAGGTTAAAGGTGCTGATGCTCCAAGTAGGGAGATTGCTAGTAAAGCGGCTGGAAAGGTGAACCCGGGCACAAGGAGATGAGAAATGAGGTGCGTTTTAGAAACCTTTCCCCATCACACGGTGTACCATCTTCTGGGTTTCTCATGCATGTTTTCGATGTAGGAAGATGCCCTTGAACCTGGAGATTTGGAACCCATGCGATGGGTACCACGCAGTATTACTTTAAAGGGTCTGTGTTTGCTCACCCAACCTCACCAAACCTCTCAGCCCCAAGAGTGTCCACCCTTATGTCTCATCCAGCTGTGGGTCTAGATATGGTCAATCCAGGTTGCATCACAGCCCCTGAACGCATTGTGTAAGAATTTCTATCTCTTTCACTGTCGTTGTTTCATGGGTTTTTCAAAGTAATTTATTTTCATAATGGGGATTAGCTGCTTTTCACTGCTGTGTTTATGCCGCTTTACACCCACTTGACACACTAACAGAGAGATATCAATACATAGGTGTTAAGATTATTACTAGTCAGGTATATTCTTGTGCGGTGAATAGGGAGTGTTGAGTCCAGTTCTCTGAGCAAGGAGTAGGCCTTGTCTACTACATATTGGGTTTATGGAACGGTATCTGAGCTAATTTGATACCCTTGTTTTATGTATCACCCCACCTCACCTTTCCCGTTAAGCAGCCATAGTCTGTTTTCTGCATGTTTGACTCTGTTCTGTTTTGTAATTCAGTTCAAGTGTAACGTTTTTTACATTCCCTCTAAAAGTGATACCTTATGAGAAGTGTCCTTTTCTGTGTGACTTATTTCAGTTAGAATCGTCGTACCTAAATCCACTCATCATGCTGCTACTAACCTTATGACATTGATTTCATGGCTGAGTGATATTCCATTGTACATAAGGACCACAACTTCTTTATCCATTTTTCTCTTTCCTTGGATATTTAAGGTGGAATGAAGTGGAGGTCCTTGTCAACAGAGCAGCCCTCAACTTTGGGGTGCTTGTGTCTTGCTGATTTTTCATTTTCCCAATTTATACCCCCATGAGTGGAAGTGCCCTATGCTCTCTAAGCTGTGTTTTTCAGATGTTTCAGGACACACCGTACACTTCTCCAGAGTGGCTGTTGGCAATTTACATCCCGCCCATCAGTGTAGCAAGGCTCTCATTTCTCCATGGCCTGTCCTGCATTTCTGGTTTTGACACTTTTTTCAGCATGGCCCTTTTGACCGATTGGAAGCGAGACTTCTCTGTAGCGCTGATTTGCCTTTCCAGGTTGCTTGGTTGGCCAAAAAGGGCGTATGCGTTTTTTCCTGAATATATTCAGGAAAAAACGCATACGCCCTTTTTGGCCAAGGGCATCATTGTCAACATTTTGCCGCTTTTCATGTGCTTTAAAGGCGATTCGAATCTACCTCCTGAAATCTGTTTCCTGCAATTCTGCCTTGATTTCAAATCCTCTTCTTTGCCTTCCCTCAATATATTTGTGGACGAGAGTTATCATTTATAACTCTGCAGGTTTGTGAATTGCAGTGCCCTGAACATCCATTTTACAACTCGCTTTTTTGGGAGCTGGCCGCAAAAGCGCAGGATGGCTTCAGGCCCTGTTCTGGTTCCGGGGGGCAGGCTGAGCCTGTGGTTAATTCTTCTTCCTGATGGGAAAATAGAGTGACCTGTGCCTGTCCCGACACCAAGAGCTAGTCTCTCGTTGGTTCCCCGTCTTCCCGTTCATCCTCAGGACAAATTGCAACCTGTACGGAACAGGAGGTTAAAGGTGCTGATGCTCCAAGTAGGGAGATTGCTAGTAAAGCGGCTGGAAAGGTGAACCCGGGCACAAGGAGATGAGAAATGAGGTGCGTTTTAGAAACCTTTCCCCATCACACGGTGTACCATCTTCTGGGTTTCTCATGCATGTTTTCGATGTAGGAACATGCCCTTGAACCTGGAGATTTGGGACCCATGCGATGGGTACCACGCAGTATTACTTTAAAGGGTCTGCGTTTGCTCACCCAACCTCACCAAACCTCTCAGCCCCAAGAGTGTCCACCCTTATGTCTCATCCAGCTGTGGGTCTAGATATGGTCAATCCAGGTTGCATCACAGCCCCTGAACTCATTGTGTAAGAATTTCTATCTCTTTCACTGTCGTTGTTTCATGGGTTTTTCAAAGTAATTTATTTTCATAATGGGGTTTAGCTGCTTTTCACGGCTGTGTTTATGCCGCTTTACACCCACTTGACACACTAACAGAGAGATATGAATACATAGGTTTTAAGATTATTACTAGTCAGATATATTCTTGTGCGGTGAATAGGGCGTGTTGAGTCCAGTTCTCTGAGCAAGGAGTAGGTCTTGTCTACTACATATTGGGTTTATGGAACGGTATCTGAGCTAATTTGATACCCTTGTTTTATGTATCACCCCACCTCACCTTTCCCGTTAAGCAGCCATAGTGTGTTTTCTGCATGTGTGACTCTGTTCTTTTTTGTAATTCAGTTCAAGTGTAACGGTTTTTACATTCCCTCTATCAGTGATACCTTATGAGAAGTGTCCTTTTCTGTGTGACTTATTTCACTTAGAATCGTCGTACCTAAATCCACTCATCATGCTGCTACTAACCTTATGACATTGATTTCATGGCTGAGTGATATTCCATTGTACATAAGGACCACAACTTCTTTATCCATTTTTCTCTTTCCTGGGATATTTAAGGTGGAATGAAGTGGAGGTCCTTGTCAACAGAGCAGCCCTAAACTTTGGGGTGCTTGTGTCTTGCTGATTTTTCATTTTCCCAATTTATACCCCCATGAGTGGAAGTGCCCTATGCTCTCTAAGCTGTGTTTTTCAGATGTTTCAGGACACACCGTACACTTCTCCAGAGTGGCTGTTGGCAATTTACATCCCGCCCATCAGTGTAGCAAGGCTCCCATTTCTCCATGGCCTGTCCTGCATTTCTGGTTTTGACACTTTTTTCAGCATGGCCCTTTTGACCGATGGGAAGTGAGACTTCTCTGTAGCGCTGATTTGCCTTTCCAGGTTGCTTGGTTGGCCAAAAAGGGCGTATGCGTTTTTTCCTGAATATATTCAGGAAAAAACGCATACGCCCTTTTTGGCCAAGGGCATCATTGTCAACGTTTTGCCGCTTTTCATGTGCTTTAAAGGCGATTCGTATCTACCTCCTGAAATCTGTTTCGTGCAATTCTGCCTTGATTTCAAATCCTCTTCTTTGCCTTCCCTCAATATATTTGTGGACGAGAGTTATCATTTATAACTCTGCAGGTTTGTGAATTGCAGTGCCCTGAACCTCCATTTTACAACTCGCTTTTTTGGGAGCTGGCCGCAAAAGCGCAGGATGGCTTCAGGCCCTGTTCTGGTTCCGGGGGGCAGGCTGAGCCTGTGGTTAATTCTTCTTCCTGATGGGAAAATAGAGTGACCTGTGCCTGTCCCGACACCAAGAGCTAGTCTCTCGTTGGTTCCCCGTCTTTCCGTTCATCCTCAGGACAAATTGCAACCTGTACGGAACAGGAGGTTAAAGGTGCTGATGCTCCAAGTAGGGAGATTGCTAGTAAAGCGGCTGGAATGGCGAACCCGGGCACAAGGAGATGAGAAATGAGGTGCGTTTTAGAAACCTTTCCCCATCACACGGTGTACCATCTTCTGGGTTTCTCATGCATGTTTTCGATGTAGGAAGATGCCCTTGAACCTGGAGATTTGGGACCCATGCGATCGGTACCACGCAGTATTACTTTAAAGGGTCTGCGTTTGCTCACCCAACCTCACCAAACCTCTCAGCCCCAAGAGTGTCCACCCTTATGTCTCATCCAGCTGTGGGTCTAGATATGGTCAATCCAGGTTGCATCACAGCCCCTGAACTCATTGTGTAAGAATTTCTATCTCTTTCACTGTCGTTGTTTCATGGGTTTTTCAAAGTAATTTATTTTCATAATGGGGTTTAGCTGCTTTTCACGGCTGTGTTTATGCCGCTTTACACCCACTTGACACACTAACAGAGAGATATGAATACATAGGTTTTAAGATTATTACTAGTCAGATATATTCTTGTGCGGTGAATAGGGCGTGTTGAGTCCAGTTCTCTGAGCAAGGAGTAGGTCTTGTCTACTACATATTGGGTTTATGGAACGGTATCTGAGCTAATTTGATACCCTTGTTTTATGTATCACCCCACCTCACCTTTCCCGTTAAGCAGCCATAGTGTGTTTTCTGCATGTGTGACTCTGTTCTTTTTTGTAATTCAGTTCAAGTGTAACGGTTTTTACAGTCCCTCTATAAGTGATACCTTATGAGAAGTGTCCTTTTCTGTGTGACTTATTTCACTTAGAATCGTCGTACCTAAATCCAGTCATCATGCTACTACTAACCTTATGACATTGATTTCATGGCTGAGTGATATTCCATTGTACATAAGGACCACAACTTCTTTATCCATTTTTCTCTTTCCTTGGATATTTAAGGTGGAATGAAGTTGAGGTCCTTGTCAACAGAGCAGCCCTCAACTTTGGGGTGCTTGTGTCTTGCTGATTTTTCATTTTCCCAATTTATACCCCCATGAGTGGAAGTGCCCTATGCTCTCTAAGCTGTGTTTTTTAGATGTTTCAGGACACACCGTACACTTCTCCAGAGTGGCTGTTGGCAATTTACATCCCGCCCATCAGTGTAGCAAGGCTCTCATTTCTCCATGGCCTGTCCTGCATTTCTGGTTTTGACACTTTTTTCAGCATGGCCCTTTTGACCGATGGGGAGCGAGACTTCTTTGTAGCGCTGATTTGCCTTTCCAGGTTGCTTGGTTGGCCAAAAAGGGCGTATGGGTTTTTTCCTGAATATATTCAGGAAAAAACGCATACGCCCTTTTTGGCCAAGGGCATCATTGTCAACGTTTTGCCGCTTTTCATGTGCTTTAAAGGCGATTCGTATCTACCTCCTGAAATCTGTTTCGTGCAATTCTGCCTTGATTTCAAATCCTCTTCTTTGCCTTCCCTCAATATATTTGTGGACGAGATTTATCATTTATAACTCTGCAGGTTTGTGAATTGCAGTGCCCTGAACCTCCATTTTACAACTCGCTTTTTTGGGAGCTGGCCGCAAAAGCGCAGGATGGCTTCAGGCCCTGTTCTGGTTCCGGGGGGCAGGCTGAGCCTGTGGTTAATTCTTCTTCCTGATGGGAAAATCGAGTGACCTGTGCCTGTCCCGACACCAAGAGCTTGTCTCTCGTTGGTTCCCCGTCTTCCCGTTCATCCTCAGGACAAATTGCAACCTGTACGGAACAGGAGGTTAAAGGTGCTGATGCTCCAAGTAGGGAGATTGCTAGTAAAGCGGCTGGAATGGCGAACCCGGGCACAAGGAGATGAGAAATGAGGTGCGTTTTAGAAACCTTTCCCTATCACACGGTGTACCATCTTCTGGGTTTCTCATGCATGTTTTCGATGTAGGAAGATGCCCTTGAACCTGGAGATTTGGGACCCATGCGATGGGTACCACGCAGTATTACTTTAAAGGGTCTGTGTTTGCTCACCCAACCTCACCAAACCTCTCAGCCCCAAGAGTGTCCACCCTTATGTCTCATCCAGCTGTGGGTCTAGATATGGTCAATCCAGGTTGCATCACAGCCCCTGAACGCATTGTGTAAGAATTTCTATCTCTTTCACTGTCGTTGTTTCATGGGTTTTTCAAAGTAATTTATTTTCATAATGGGGATTAGCTGCTTTTCACTGCTGTGTTTATGCCGCTTTACACCCACTTGACACACTAACAGAGAGATATCAATACATAGGTGTTAAGATTATTACTAGTCAGGTATATTCTTGTGCGGTGAATAGGGAGTGTTGAGTCCAGTTCTCTGAGCAAGGAGTAGGTCTTGTCTACTACATATTGGGTTTATGGAACGGTATCTGAGCTAATTTGATACCCTTGTTTTATGTATCACCCCACCTCACCTTTCCCGTTAAGCAGCCATAGTCTGTTTTCTGCATGTTTGACTCTGTTCTGTTTTGTAATTCAGTTCAAGTGTAACGTTTTTTACATTCCCTCTAAAAGTGATACCTTATGAGAAGTGTCCTTTTCTGTGTGACTTATTTCAGTTAGAATCGTCGTACCTAAATCCACTCATCATGCTGCTACTAACCTTATGACATTGATTTCATGGCTGAGTGATATTCCATTGTACATAAGGACCACAACTTCTTTATCCATTTTTCTCTTTCCTTGGATATTTAAGGTGGAATGAAGTGGAGGTCCTTGTCAACAGAGCAGCCCTCAACTTTGGGGTGCTTGTGTCTTGCTGATTTTTCATTTTCCCAATTTATACCCCCATGAGTGGAAGTGCCCTATTCTCTCTAAGCTGTGTTTTTCAGATGTTTCAGGACACACCGTACACTTCTCCAGAGTGGCTGTTGGCAATTTACATCCCGCCCATCAGTGTAGCAAGGCTCTCATTTCTCCATGGCCTGTCCTGCATTTCTGGTTTTGACACTTTTTTCAGCATGGCCCTTTTGACCGATTGGAAGCGAGACTTCTCTGTAGCGCTGATTTGCCTTTCCAGGTTGCTTGGTTGGCCAAAAAGGGCGTATGCGTTTTTTCCTGAATATATTCAGGAAAAAACGCATACGCCCTTTTTGGCCAAGGGCATCATTGTCAACATTTTGCCGCTTTTCATGTGCTTTAAAGGCGATTCGAATCTACCTCCTGAAATCTGTTTCCTGCAATTCTGCCTTGATTTCAAATCCTCTTCTTTGCCTTCCCTCAATATATTTGTGGACGAGAGTTATCATTTATAACTCTGCAGGTTTGTGAATTGCAGTGCCCTGAACCTCCATTTTACAACTCGCTTTTTTGGGAGCTGGCCGCAAAAGCGCAGGATGGCTTCAGGCCCTGTTCTGGTTCCGGGGGGCAGGCTGAGCCTGTGGTTAATTCTTCTTCCTGATGGGAAAATAGAGTGACCTGTGCCTGTCCCGACACCAAGAGCTAGTCTCTCGTTGGTTCCCCGTCTTCCCGTTCATCCTCAGGACAAATTGCAACCTGTACGGAACAGGAGGTTAAAGGTGCTGATGCTCCAAGTAGGGAGATTGCTAGTAAAGCGGCTGGAATGGCGAACCCGGGCACAAGGAGATGAGAAATGAGGTGCGTTTTAGAAACCTTTCCCTATCACACGGTGTACCATCTTCTGGGTTTCTCATGCATGTTTTCGATGTAGGAAGATGCCCTTGAACCTGGAGATTTGGGAACCATGCGATGGGTACCACGCAGTATTACTTTAAAGGGTCTGCGTTTGCTCACCCAACCTCACCAAACCTCTCAGCCCCAAGAGTGTCCACCCTTATGTCTCATCCAGCTGTGGGTCTAGATATGGTCAATCCAGGTTGCATCACAGCCCCTGAACGCATTGTGTAAGAATTTCTCTCTCTTTCACTGTCGTTGTTTCATGGGTTTTTCAAAGTAATTTATTTTCATAATGGGGTTTAGCTGCTTTTCACGGCTGTGTTTATGCCGCTTTACACCCACTTGACACACTAACAGAGAGATATCAATACATAGGTTTTAAGATTATTACTAGTCAGGTATATTCTTGTGTGGTGAATAGGGCGTGTTGAGTCCAGTTCTCTGAGCAAGGAGTAGGTCTTGTCTACTACATATTGGGTTTATGGAACGGTATCTGAGCTAATTTGATACCCTTGTTTTATGTATCACCCCACCTCACCTTTCCCGTTAAGCAGCCATAGTCTGTTTTCTGCATGTGTGACTCTGTTCTGTTTTGTAATTCAGTTCAAGTGTAACGGTTTTTACATTCCCTCTAAAAGTGATACCTTATGAGAAGTGTCCTTTTCTGTGTGACTTATTTCACTTAGAATCGTCGTACCTAAATCCACTCATCATGCTGCTACTAACCTTATGACATTGATTTCATGGTTGAGTGATATTCCATTGTACATAAGGACCTCAACTTCTTTATCCATTTTTCTCTTTCGTTGGACATTTAAGGTGGAATGAAGTGGAGGTCCTTGTCAACAGAGCAGCCCTAAACTTTGGGGTGCTTGTGTCTTGCTGATTTTTACTTTTCCAAATTTATACCCCCATGAGTGGAAGTGCCCTATGCTCTCTAAGCTGTGTTTTTCAGATGTTTCAGGACGCACCGTACACTTCTCCAGAGTGGCTGTTGGCAATTTACATCCCGCCCATCAGTGTAGCAAGCTCCCATTTCTCCATGGCCTGTCCTGCATTTCTGGTTTTGACACTTTTTTCAGCATGGCCCTTTTGACCGATGGGAAGCGAGACTTCTCTGTAGCGCTGATTTGCCTTTCCAGGTTGCTTGGTTGGCCAAAAAGGGCGTATGCGTTTTTTCCTGAATATATTCAGGAGAAAACGCATACGCCCTTTTTGGCCAAGGGCATCATTGTCAACGTTTTGCCGCTTTTCATGTGCTTTAAAGGCGATTCGTATCTACCTCCTGAAATCTGTTTCGTGCAATTCTGCCTTGATTTCAAATCCTCTTCTTTGCCTTCCCTCAATATATTTGGGGACGAGAGTTATCATTTATAACTCTGCAGGTTTGTGAATTGCAGTGCCCTGAACCTCCATTTTACAACTCGCTTTTTTGGGAGCTGGCCGCAAAAGCGCAGGATGGCTTCAGGCCCTGTTCTGGTTCCGGGGGGCAGGCTGAGCCTGTGGTTAATTCTTCTTCCTCATGGGAAAATAGAGTGACCTGTGCCTGTCCCGACACCAAGAGCTTGTCTCTCGTTGGTTCCCCGTCTTCCCGTAAATCCTCAGGACAAATTGCAACCTGTACGGAACAGGAGGTTAAAGGTGCTGATGCTCCAAGTAGGGAGATTGCTAGTAAAGCGGCTGGAATGGCGAACCCGGGCACAAGGAGATGAGAAATGAGGTGCGTTTTAGAAACCTTTCCCTATCACACGGTGTACCATCTTCTGGGTTTCTCATGCATGTTTTCGATGTAGGAAGATGCCCTTGAACCTGGAGATTTGGGACCCATGCGATGGGTACCACGCAGTATTACTTTAAAGGGTCTGTGTTTGCTCACCCAACCTCACCAAACCTCTCAGCCCCAAGAGTGTCCACCCTTATGTCTCATCCAGCTGTGGGTCTAGATATGGTCAATCCAGGTTGCATCACAGCCCCTGAACGCATTGTGTAAGAATTTCTATCTCTTTCACTGTCGTTGTTTCATGGGTTTTTCAAAGTAATTTATTTTCATAATGGGGATTAGCTGCTTTTCACTGCTGTGTTTATGCCGCTTTACACCCACTTGACACACTAACAGAGAGATATCAATACATAGGTGTTAAGATTATTACTAGTCAGGTATATTCTTGTGCGGTGAATAGGGAGTGTTGAGTCCAGTTCTCTGAGCAAGGAGTAGGCCTTGTCTACTACATATTGGGTTTATGGAACGGTATCTGAGCTAATTTGATACCCTTGTTTTATGTATCACCCCACCTCACCTTTCCCGTTAAGCAGCCATAGTCTGTTTTCTGCATGTTTGACTCTGTTCTGTTTTGTAATTCAGTTCAAGTGTAACGTTTTTTACATTCCCTCTAAAAGTGATACCTTATGAGAAGTGTCCTTTTCTGTGTGACTTATTTCAGTTAGAATCGTCGTACCTAAATCCACTCATCATGCTGCTACTAACCTTATGACATTGATTTCATGGCTGAGTGATATTCCATTGTACATAAGGACCACAACTTCTTTATCCATTTTTCTCTTTCCTTGGATATTTAAGGTGGAATGAAGTGGAGGTCCTTGTCAACAGAGCAGCCCTCAACTTTGGGGTGCTTGTGTCTTGCTGATTTTTCATTTTCCCAATTTATACCCCCATGAGTGGAAGTGCCCTATGCTCTCTAAGCTGTGTTTTTCAGATGTTTCAGGACACACCGTACACTTCTCCAGAGTGGCTGTTGGCAATTTACATCCCGCCCATCAGTGTAGCAAGGCTCTCATTTCTCCATGGCCTGTCCTGCATTTCTGGTTTTGACACTTTTTTCAGCATGGCCCTTTTGACCGATTGGAAGCGAGACTTCTCTGTAGCGCTGATTTGCCTTTCCAGGTTGCTTGGTTGGCCAAAAAGGGCGTATGCGTTTTTTCCTGAATATATTCAGGAAAAAACGCATACGCCCTTTTTGGCCAAGGGCATCATTGTCAACATTTTGCCGCTTTTCATGTGCTTTAAAGGCGATTCGAATCTACCTCCTGAAATCTGTTTCCTGCAATTCTGCCTTGATTTCAAATCCTCTTCTTTGCCTTCCCTCAATATATTTGTGGACGAGAGTTATCATTTATAACTCTGCAGGTTTGTGAATTGCAGTGCCCTGAACATCCATTTTACAACTCGCTTTTTTGGGAGCTGGCCGCAAAAGCGCAGGATGGCTTCAGGCCCTGTTCTGGTTCCGGGGGGCAGGCTGAGCCTGTGGTTAATTCTTCTTCCTGATGGGAAAATAGAGTGACCTGTGCCTGTCCCGACACCAAGAGCTAGTCTCTCGTTGGTTCCCCGTCTTCCCGTTCATCCTCAGGACAAATTGCAACCTGTACGGAACAGGAGGTTAAAGGTGCTGATGCTCCAAGTAGGGAGATTGCTAGTAAAGCGGCTGGAAAGGTGAACCCGGGCACAAGGAGATGAGAAATGAGGTGCGTTTTAGAAACCTTTCCCCATCACACGGTGTACCATCTTCTGGGTTTCTCATGCATGTTTTCGATGTAGGAACATGCCCTTGAACCTGGAGATTTGGGACCCATGCGATGGGTACCACGCAGTATTACTTTAAAGGGTCTGCGTTTGCTCACCCAACCTCACCAAACCTCTCAGCCCCAAGAGTGTCCACCCTTATGTCTCATCCAGCTGTGGGTCTAGATATGGTCAATCCAGGTTGCATCACAGCCCCTGAACTCATTGTGTAAGAATTTCTATCTCTTTCACTGTCGTTGTTTCATGGGTTTTTCAAAGTAATTTATTTTCATAATGGGGTTTAGCTGCTTTTCACGGCTGTGTTTATGCCGCTTTACACCCACTTGACACACTAACAGAGAGATATGAATACATAGGTTTTAAGATTATTACTAGTCAGATATATTCTTGTGCGGTGAATAGGGCGTGTTGAGTCCAGTTCTCTGAGCAAGGAGTAGGTCTTGTCTACTACATATTGGGTTTATGGAACGGTATCTGAGCTAATTTGATACCCTTGTTTTATGTATCACCCCACCTCACCTTTCCCGTTAAGCAGCCATAGTGTGTTTTCTGCATGTGTGACTCTGTTCTTTTTTGTAATTCAGTTCAAGTGTAACGGTTTTTACATTCCCTCTATCAGTGATACCTTATGAGAAGTGTCCTTTTCTGTGTGACTTATTTCACTTAGAATCGTCGTACCTAAATCCACTCATCATGCTGCTACTAACCTTATGACATTGATTTCATGGCTGAGTGATATTCCATTGTACATAAGGACCACAACTTCTTTATCCATTTTTCTCTTTCCTGGGATATTTAAGGTGGAATGAAGTGGAGGTCCTTGTCAACAGAGCAGCCCTAAACTTTGGGGTGCTTGTGTCTTGCTGATTTTTCATTTTCCCAATTTATACCCCCATGAGTGGAAGTGCCCTATGCTCTCTAAGCTGTGTTTTTCAGATGTTTCAGGACACACCGTACACTTCTCCAGAGTGGCTGTTGGCAATTTACATCCCGCCCATCAGTGTAGCAAGGCTCCCATTTCTCCATGGCCTGTCCTGCATTTCTGGTTTTGACACTTTTTTCAGCATGGCCCTTTTGACCGATGGGAAGTGAGACTTCTCTGTAGCGCTGATTTGCCTTTCCAGGTTGCTTGGTTGGCCAAAAAGGGCGTATGCGTTTTTTCCTGAATATATTCAGGAAAAAACGCATACGCCCTTTTTGGCCAAGGGCATCATTGTCAACGTTTTGCCGCTTTTCATGTGCTTTAAAGGCGATTCGTATCTACCTCCTGAAATCTGTTTCGTGCAATTCTGCCTTGATTTCAAATCCTCTTCTTTGCCTTCCCTCAATATATTTGTGGACGAGAGTTATCATTTATAACTCTGCAGGTTTGTGAATTGCAGTGCCCTGAACCTCCATTTTACAACTCGCTTTTTTGGGAGCTGGCCGCAAAAGCGCAGGATGGCTTCAGGCCCTGTTCTGGTTCCGGGGGGCAGGCTGAGCCTGTGGTTAATTCTTCTTCCTGATGGGAAAATAGAGTGACCTGTGCCTGTCCCGACACCAAGAGCTAGTCTCTCGTTGGTTCCCCGTCTTTCCGTTCATCCTCAGGACAAATTGCAACCTGTACGGAACAGGAGGTTAAAGGTGCTGATGCTCCAAGTAGGGAGATTGCTAGTAAAGCGGCTGGAATGGCGAACCCGGGCACAAGGAGATGAGAAATGAGGTGCGTTTTAGAAACCTTTCCCCATCACACGGTGTACCATCTTCTGGGTTTCTCATGCATGTTTTCGATGTAGGAAGATGCCCTTGAACCTGGAGATTTGGGACCCATGCGATCGGTACCACGCAGTATTACTTTAAAGGGTCTGCGTTTGCTCACCCAACCTCACCAAACCTCTCAGCCCAAAGAGTGTCCACCCTTATGTCTCATCCAGCTGTGGGTCTAGATATGGTCAATCCAGGTTGCATCACAGCCCCTGAACTCATTGTGTAAGAATTTCTATCTCTTTCACTGTCGTTGTTTCATGGGTTTTTCAAAGTAATTTATTTTCATAATGGGGTTTAGCTGCTTTTCACGGCTGTGTTTATGCCGCTTTACACCCACTTGACACACTAACAGAGAGATATGAATACATAGGTTTTAAGATTATTACTAGTCAGATATATTCTTGTGCGGTGAATAGGGCGTGTTGAGTCCAGTTCTCTGAGCAAGGAGTAGGTCTTGTCTACTACATATTGGGTTTATGGAACGGTATCTGAGCTAATTTGATACCCTTGTTTTATGTATCACCCCACCTCACCTTTCCCGTTAAGCAGCCATAGTGTGTTTTCTGCATGTGTGACTCTGTTCTTTTTTGTAATTCAGTTCAAGTGTAACGGTTTTTACAGTCCCTCTATAAGTGATACCTTATGAGAAGTGTCCTTTTCTGTGTGACTTATTTCACTTAGAATCGTCGTACCTAAATCCAGTCATCATGCTACTACTAACCTTATGACATTGATTTCATGGCTGAGTGATATTCCATTGTACATAAGGACCACAACTTCTTTATCCATTTTTCTCTTTCCTTGGATATTTAAGGTGGAATGAAGTTGAGGTCCTTGTCAACAGAGCAGCCCTCAACTTTGGGGTGCTTGTGTCTTGCTGATTTTTCATTTTCCCAATTTATACCCCCATGAGTGGAAGTGCCCTATGCTCTCTAAGCTGTGTTTTTTAGATGTTTCAGGACACACCGTACACTTCTCCAGAGTGGCTGTTGGCAATTTACATCCCGCCCATCAGTGTAGCAAGGCTCTCATTTCTCCATGGCCTGTCCTGCATTTCTGGTTTTGACACTTTTTTCAGCATGGCCCTTTTGACCGATGGGGAGCGAGACTTCTTTGTAGCGCTGATTTGCCTTTCCAGGTTGCTTGGTTGGCCAAAAAGGGCGTATGGGTTTTTTCCTGAATATATTCAGGAAAAAACGCATACGCCCTTTTTGGCCAAGGGCATCATTGTCAACGTTTTGCCGCTTTTCATGTGCTTTAAAGGCGATTCGTATCTACCTCCTGAAATCTGTTTCGTGCAATTCTGCCTTGATTTCAAATCCTCTTCTTTGCCTTCCCTCAATATATTTGTGGACGAGATTTATCATTTATAACTCTGCAGGTTTGTGAATTGCAGTGCCCTGAACCTCCATTTTACAACTCGCTTTTTTGGGAGCTGGCCGCAAAAGCGCAGGATGGCTTCAGGCCCTGTTCTGGTTCCGGGGGGCAGGCTGAGCCTGTGGTTAATTCTTCTTCCTGATGGGAAAATCGAGTGACCTGTGCCTGTCCCGACACCAAGAGCTTGTCTCTCGTTGGTTCCCCGTCTTCCCGTTCATCCTCAGGACAAATTGCAACCTGTACGGAACAGGAGGTTAAAGGTGCTGATGCTCCAAGTAGGGAGATTGCTAGTAAAGCGGCTGGAATGGCGAACCCGGGCACAAGGAGATGAGAAATGAGGTGCGTTTTAGAAACCTTTCCCTATCACACGGTGTACCATCTTCTGGGTTTCTCATGCATGTTTTCGATGTAGGAAGATGCCCTTGAACCTGGAGATTTGGGACCCATGCGATGGGTACCACGCAGTATTACTTTAAAGGGTCTGTGTTTGCTCACCCAACCTCACCAAACCTCTCAGCCCCAAGAGTGTCCACCCTTATGTCTCATCCAGCTGTGGGTCTAGATATGGTCAATCCAGGTTGCATCACAGCCCCTGAACGCATTGTGTAAGAATTTCTATCTCTTTCACTGTCGTTGTTTCATGGGTTTTTCAAAGTAATTTATTTTCATAATGGGGATTAGCTGCTTTTCACTGCTGTGTTTATGCCGCTTTACACCCACTTGACACACTAACAGAGAGATATCAATACATAGGTGTTAAGATTATTACTAGTCAGGTATATTCTTGTGCGGTGAATAGGGAGTGTTGAGTCCAGTTCTCTGAGCAAGGAGTAGGTCTTGTCTACTACATATTGGGTTTATGGAACGGTATCTGAGCTAATTTGATACCCTTGTTTTATGTATCACCCCACCTCACCTTTCCCGTTAAGCAGCCATAGTCTGTTTTCTGCATGTTTGACTCTGTTCTGTTTTGTAATTCAGTTCAAGTGTAACGTTTTTTACATTCCCTCTAAAAGTGATACCTTATGAGAAGTGTCCTTTTCTGTGTGACTTATTTCAGTTAGAATCGTCGTACCTAAATCCACTCATCATGCTGCTACTAACCTTATGACATTGATTTCATGGCTGAGTGATATTCCATTGTACATAAGGACCACAACTTCTTTATCCATTTTTCTCTTTCCTTGGATATTTAAGGTGGAATGAAGTGGAGGTCCTTGTCAACAGAGCAGCCCTCAACTTTGGGGTGCTTGTGTCTTGCTGATTTTTCATTTTCCCAATTTATACCCCCATGAGTGGAAGTGCCCTATTCTCTCTAAGCTGTGTTTTTCAGATGTTTCAGGACACACCGTACACTTCTCCAGAGTGGCTGTTGGCAATTTACATCCCGCCCATCAGTGTAGCAAGGCTCTCATTTCTCCATGGCCTGTCCTGCATTTCTGGTTTTGACACTTTTTTCAGCATGGCCCTTTTGACCGATTGGAAGCGAGACTTCTCTGTAGCGCTGATTTGCCTTTCCAGGTTGCTTGGTTGGCCAAAAAGGGCGTATGCGTTTTTTCCTGAATATATTCAGGAAAAAACGCATACGCCCTTTTTGGCCAAGGGCATCATTGTCAACATTTTGCCGCTTTTCATGTGCTTTAAAGGCGATTCGAATCTACCTCCTGAAATCTGTTTCCTGCAATTCTGCCTTGATTTCAAATCCTCTTCTTTGCCTTCCCTCAATATATTTGTGGACGAGAGTTATCATTTATAACTCTGCAGGTTTGTGAATTGCAGTGCCCTGAACCTCCATTTTACAACTCGCTTTTTTGGGAGCTGGCCGCAAAAGCGCAGGATGGCTTCAGGCCCTGTTCTGGTTCCGGGGGGCAGGCTGAGCCTGTGGTTAATTCTTCTTCCTGATGGGAAAATAGAGTGACCTGTGCCTGTCCCGACACCAAGAGCTAGTCTCTCGTTGGTTCCCCGTCTTCCCGTTCATCCTCAGGACAAATTGCAACCTGTACGGAACAGGAGGTTAAAGGTGCTGATGCTCCAAGTAGGGAGATTGCTAGTAAAGCGGCTGGAATGGCGAACCCGGGCACAAGGAGATGAGAAATGAGGTGCGTTTTAGAAACCTTTCCCTATCACACGGTGTACCATCTTCTGGGTTTCTCATGCATGTTTTCGATGTAGGAAGATGCCCTTGAACCTGGAGATTTGGGAACCATGCGATGGGTACCACGCAGTATTACTTTAAAGGGTCTGCGTTTGCTCACCCAACCTCACCAAACCTCTCAGCCCCAAGAGTGTCCACCCTTATGTCTCATCCAGCTGTGGGTCTAGATATGGTCAATCCAGGTTGCATCACAGCCCCTGAACTCATTGTGTAAGAATTTCTATCTCTTTCACTGTCGTTGTTTCATGGGTTTTTCAAAGTAATTTATTTTCATAATGGGGTTTAGCTGCTTTTCACGGCTGTGTTTATGCCGCTTTACACCCACTTGACACACTAACAGAGAGATATCAATACATAGGTTTTAAGATTATTACTAGTCAGGTATATTCTTGTGTGGTGAATAGGGCGTGTTGAGTCCAGTTCTCTGAGCAAGGAGTAGGTCTTGTCTACTACATATTGGGTTTATGGAACGGTATCTGAGCTAATTTGATACCCTTGTTTTATGTATCACCCCACCTCACCTTTCCCGTTAAGCAGCCATAGTCTGTTTTCTGCATGTGTGACTCTGTTCTGTTTTGTAATTCAGTTCAAGTGTAACGGTTTTTACATTCCCTCTAAAAGTGATACCTTATGAGAAGTGTCCTTTTCTGTGTGACTTATTTCACTTAGAATCGTCGTACCTAAATCCACTCATCATGCTGCTACTAACCTTATGACATTGATTTCATGGTTGAGTGATATTCCATTGTACATAAGGACCTCAACTTCTTTATCCATTTTTCTCTTTCGTTGGACATTTAAGGTGGAATGAAGTGGAGGTCCTTGTCAACAGAGCAGCCCTAAACTTTGGGGTGCTTGTGTCTTGCTGATTTTTACTTTTCCAAATTTATACCCCCATGAGTGGAAGTGCCCTATGCTCTCTAAGCTGTGTTTTTCAGATGTTTCAGGACGCACCGTACACTTCTCCAGAGTGGCTGTTGGCAATTTACATCCCGCCCATCAGTGTAGCAAGCTCCCATTTCTCCATGGCCTGTCCTGCATTTCTGGTTTTGACACTTTTTTCAGCATGGCCCTTTTGACCGATGGGAAGCGAGACTTCTCTGTAGCGCTGATTTGCCTTTCCAGGTTGCTTGGTTGGCCAAAAAGGGCGTATGCGTTTTTTCCTGAATATATTCAGGAAAAAACGCATACGCCCTTTTTGGCCAAGGGCATCATTGTCAACGTTTTGCCGCTTTTCATGTGCTTTAAAGGCGATTCGTATCTACCTCCTGAAATCTGTTTCGTGCAATTCTGCCTTGATTTCAAATCCTCTTCTTTGCCTTCCCTCAATATATTTGGGGACGAGAGTTATCATTTATAACTCTGCAGGTTTGTGAATTGCAGTGCCCTGAACCTCCATTTTACAACTCGCTTTTTTGGGAGCTGGCCGCAAAAGCGCAGGATGGCTTCAGGCCCTGTTCTGGTTCCGGGGGGCAGGCTGAGCCTGTGGTTAATTCTTCTTCCTCATGGGAAAATAGAGTGACCTGTGCCTGTCCCGACACCAAGAGCTTGTCTCTCGTTGGTTCCCCGTCTTCCCGTAAATCCTCAGGACAAATTGCAACCTGTACAGAACAGGAGGTTAAAGGTGCTGATGCTCCAAGTAGGGAGATTGCTAGTAAAGCGGCTGGAATGGCGAACCCGGGCACAAGGAGATGAGAAATGAGGTGCGTTTTAGAAACCTTTCCCTATCACATGGTGTACCATCTTCTGGGTTTCTCATGCATGTTTTCGATGTAGGAAGATGCCCTTGAACCTGGAGATTTGGGAACCATGCGATGGGTACCACGCAGTATTACTTTAAAGGGTCTGCGTTTGCTCACCCAACCTCACCAAACCTCTCAGCCCCAAGAGTGTCCACCCTTATGTCTCATCCAGCTGTGGGTCTAGATATGGTCAATCCAGGTTGCATCACAGCCCCTGAACTCATTGTGTAAGAATTTCTATCTCTTTCACTGTCGTTGTTTCATGGGTTTTTCAAAGTAATTTATTTTCATAATGGGGTTTAGCTGCTTTTCACGGCTGTGTTTATGCCGCTTTACACCCACTTGACACACTAACAGAGAGATATCAATACATAGGTTTTAAGATTATTACTAGTCAGGTATATTCTTGTGTGGTGAATAGGGCGTGTTGAGTCCAGTTCTCTGAGCAAGGAGTAGGTCTTGTCTACTACATATTGGGTTTATGGAACGGTATCTGAGCTAATTTGATACCCTTGTTTTATGTATCACCCCACCTCACCTTTCCCGTTATCAGCCATAGTCTGTTTTCTGCATGTGTGACTCTGTTCTGTTTTGTAATTCAGTTCAAGTGTAACGGTTTTTACATTCCCTCTAAAAGTGATACCTTATGAGAAGTGTCCTTTTCTGTGTGACTTATTTCACTTAGAATCGTCGTACCTAAATCCACTCATCATGCTGCTACTAACCTTATGACATTGATTTCATGGCTGAGTGATATTCCATTGTACATAAGGACCTCAACTTCTTTATCCATTTTTCTTTTTCGTTGGACATTTAAGGTGGAATGAAGTGGAGGTCCTTGTCAACAGAGCAGCCCTCAACTTTGGGGTGCTTGTGTCTTGCTGATTTTTAATTTTCCCAATTTATACCCCCATGAGTGGAAGTGCCCTATGCTCTCTAAGCTGTGTTTTTCAGATGTTTCAGGACACACCGTACACTTCTCCAGAATGGCTGTTGGCAATTTACATCCCGCCCATCAGTGTAGCAAGGCTCCCATTTCTCCATGGCCTGTCCTGCATTTCTGGTTTTGACACTTTTTTCAGCATGGCCCTTTTGACCGATGGGAAGCGAGACTTCTCTGTAGCGCTGATTTGCCTTTCCAGGTTGCTTGGTTGGCCAAAAAGGGCGTATGCGTTTTTTCCTGAATATATTCAGGAAAAAACGCATACGCACTTTTTGGCCAAGGGCATCATTGTCAACATTTTGCCGCTTTTCATGTGCTTTAAAGGCGATTCGTATCTACCTCCTGAAATCTGTTTCGTGCAATTCTGCCTTGATTTCAAATCCTCTTCTTTGCCTTCCCTCAATATATTTGTGGACGAGAGTTATCATTTATAACTCTGCAGGTTTGTGAATTGCAGTGCCCTGAACCTCCATTTTACAACTCGCTTTTTTGGGAGCTGGCCGCAAAAGCGCAGGATGGCTTCAGGCCCTGTTCTGGTTCCGGGGGGCAGGCTGAGCCTGTGGTTAATTCTTCTTCCTGATGGGAAAATAGAGTGACCTGTGCCTGTCCCGACACCAAGAGCTACTCTCTCGTTGGTTCCCCGTCTTCCCGTTCATCCTCAGGACAAATTGCAACCTGTACGGAACAGGAGGTTAAAGGTGCTGATGCTCCAAGTAGGGAGATTGCTAGTAAAGCGGCTGGAAAGGTGAACCCGGGCACAAGGAGATGAGAAATGAGGTGCGTTTTAGAAACCTTTCCCCATCACACGGTGTACCATCTTCTGGGTTTCTCATGCATGTTTTCGATGTAGGAAGATGCCCTTGAACCTGGAGATTTGGAACCCATGCGATGGGTACCACGCAGTATTACTTTAAAGGGTCTGCGTTTGCTCACCCAACCTCACCAAACCTCTCAGCCCCAAGAGTGTCCACCCTTATGTCTCATCCAGCTGTGGGTCTAGATATGGTCAATCCAGGTTGCATCACAGCCCCTGAACTCATTGTGTAAGAATTTCTGTCTCTTTCACTGTCGTTGTTTCATGGGTTTTTCAAAGTAATTTATTTTCATAATGGAGTTTAGCTGCTTTTCACGGCTGTGTTTATGCCGCTTTACACCCACTTGACACACTAACAGAGAGATATGAATACATAGGTTTTAAGATTATTACTAGTCAGATATATTCTTGTGCGGTGAATAGGGCGTGTTGAGTCCAGTTCTCTGAGCAAGGAGTAGGTCTTGTCTACTACATATTGGGTTTATGGAACGGTATCTGAGCTAATTTGATACCCTTGTTTTATGTATCACCCCACCTCACCTTTCCCGTTAAGCAGCCATAGTGTGTTTTTTGCATGTGTGACTCCGTTCTGTTTTGTAATTCAGTTCAAGTGTAACGGTTTTTACATTCCCTCTATCAGTGATACCTTATGAGAAGTGTCCTTTTCTGTGTGACTTATTTCACTTAGAATCGTCGTACCTAAATCCACTCATCATGCTGCTACTAACCTTATGACATTGATTTCATGGCTGAGTGAGATTCCATTGTATATAAGGACCACAACTTCTTTATCCATTTTTCTCTTTCCTGGGATATTGAAGGTGGAATGAAGTGGAGGTCCTTGTCAACAGAGCAGCCCTCAACTTTGGGGTGCTTGTGTCTTGCTGATTTTTCATTTTCCCAATTTATACCCCCATGAGTGGAAGTGCCCTATGCTCTCTAAGCTGTGTTTTTCAGATGTTTCAGGACACACCGTACACTTCTCCAGAGTGGCTGTTGGCAATTTACATCCCGCCCATCAGTGTAGCAAGGCTCCCATTTCTCCATGGCCTGTCCTGCATTTCTGGTTTTGACACTTTTTTCAGCATGGCCCTTTTGACCGATGGGAAGCGAGACTTCTCTGTAGCGCTGATTTGCCTTTCCAGGTTGCTTGGTTGGCCAAAAAGGGCGTATGCGTTTTTTCCTGAATATATTCAGGAAAAAACGCATACGCCCTTTTTGGCCAAGGGCATCATTGTCAACGTTTTGCCGCTTTTCATGTGCTTTAAAGGCGATTCGAATCTACCTCCTGAAATCTGTTTCGTGCAATTCTGCCTTGATTTCAAATCCTCTTCTTTGCCTTCCCTCAATATATTTGTGGACGAGAGTTATCATTTATAACTCTGCAGGTTTGTGAATTGCAGTGCCCTGAACCTCCATTTTACAACTCGCTTTTTTGGGAGCTGGCCGCAAAAGCGCAGGATGGCTTCAGGCCCTGTTCTGGTTCCGGGGGGCAGGCTGAGCCTGTGGTTAATTCTTCTTCCTGATGGGAAAATAGAGTGACCTGTGCCTGTCCCGACACCAAGAGCTAGTCTCTCGTTGGTTCCCCGTCTTCCCGTTCATCCTCAGGACAAATTGCAACCTGTACGGAACAGGAGGTTAAAGGTGCTGATGCTCCAAGTAGGGAGATTGCTAGTAAAGCGGCTGGAAAGGTGAACCCGGGCACAAGGAGATGAGAAATGAGGTGCGTTTTAGAAACCTTTCCCCATCACACGGTTTACCATCTTCTGGGTTTCTCATGCATGTTTTCGATGTAGGAAGATGCCCTTGAACCTGGAGATTTGGAACCCATGCGATGGGTACCACGCAGTATTACTTTAAAGGGTCTGCGTTTGCTCACCCAACCTCACCAAACCTCTCAGCCCCAAGAGTGTCCACCCTTATGTCTCATCCAGCTGTGGGTCTAGATATGGTCAATCCAGGTTGCATCACAGCCCCTGAACTCATTGTGTAAGAATTTCTATCTCTTTCACTGTCGTTGTTTCATGGGTTTTTCAAAGTAATTTATTTTCATAATGGGGTTTAGCTGCTTTTCACGGCTGTGTTTATGCCGCTTTACACCCACTTGACACACTAACAGAGAGATATCAATACATAGGTTTTAAGATTACTACTAATCAGATATATTCTTGTGCGGTGAATAGGGCGTGTTGAGTCCAGTTCTCTGAGCAAGGAGTAGGTCTTGTCTACTACATATTGGGTTTATGGAACGGTATCTGAGCTAATTTGATACCCTTGTTTTATGTATCACCCCACCTCACCTTTCCCGTTAAGCAGCCATAGTTTGTTTTCTGCACGTGTGACTCTGTTCTGTTTTGTAATTCAGTTCAAGTGTAACGCTTTTTACATTCCCTCTATCAGTGATACCTTATGAGAAGTGTCCTTTTCTGTGTGACTTATTTCACTGAGAATCGTCGTACCTAAATCCACTCATCATGCTGCTACTAACCTTATGACATTGATTTCATGGCTGAGTGATATTCCATTGTACATAAGGACCACAACTTCTTTATCCATTTTTCTCTTTCCTTCGATATTGAAGGTGGAATGAAGTGGAGGTCCTTGTCAACAGAGCAGCCCTCAACTTTGGGGTGCTTGTGTCTTGCTGATTTTTAATTTTCCCAATTTATACCCCCATGAGTGGAAGTGCCCTATGCTCTCTAAGCTGTGTTTTTCAGATGTTTCAGGACACACCGTACACTTCTCCAGAGTGGCTGTTGGCAATTTACATCCCGCCCATCAGTGTAGCAAGGCTCTCATTTCTCCATGGCCTGTCCTGCATTTCTGGTTTTGACACTTTTTTCAGCATGGCCCTTTTGACTGATGGGGAGCGAGACTTCTTTGTAGCGCTGATTTGCCTTTCCAGGTTGCTTGGTTGGCCAAAAAGGGCGTATGCGTTTTTTCCTGAATATATTCAGGAAAAAACGCATACGCCCTTTTTGGCCAAGGGCATCATTGTCAACGTTTTGCTGCTTTTCATGTGCTTTAAAGGCGATTCGAATCTACCTCCTGAAATCTGTTTCCTGCAATTCTGCCTTGATTTCAAATCCTCTTCTTTGCCGTCCCTCAATATATTTGGGGACGAGAGTTATCATTTATAACTCTGCAGGTTTGTGAATTGCAGTGCCCTGAACCTCCATTTTACAACTCGCTTTTTTGGGAGCTGGCCGCCAAAGCGCAGGATGGCTTCAGGCCCTGTTCTGGTTCCAGGGGGCAGGCTGAGCCTGTGGTTAATTCTTCTTCCTGATGGGAAAATAGAGTGACCTGTGCCTGTCCCGACACCAAGAGCTAGTCTCTCGTTGGTTCCCCGTCTTCCCGTTCATCCTCAGGACAAATTGCAACCTGTACGGAACAGGAGGTTAAAGGTGCTGATGCTCCAAGTAGGGAGATTGCTAGTAAAGTGGCTGGAAAGGTGAACCCGGGCACAAGGAGATGAGAAATGAGGTGCGTTTTAGAAACCTTTCCCCATCACACGGTGTACCATCTTCTGGGTTTCTCATGCATGTTTTCGATGTAGGAACATGCCCTTGAACCTGGAGATTTGGGACCCATGCGATGGGTACCACGCAGTATTACTTTAAAGGGTCTGCGTTTGCTCACCCAACCTCACCAAACCTCTCAGCCCCAAGAGTGTCCACCCTTATGTCTCATCCAGCTGTGGGTCTAGATATGGTCAATCCAGGTTGCATCACAGCCCCTGAACTCATTGTGTAAGAATTTCTATCTCTTTCACTGTCGTTGTTTCATGGGTTTTTCAAAGTAATTTATTTTCATAATGGGGTTTAGCTGCTTTTCACGGCTGTGTTTATGCCGCTTTACACCCACTTGACACACTAACAGAGAGATATGAATACATAGGTTTTAAGATTATTACTAGTCAGATATATTCTTGTGCGGTGAATAGGGCGTGTTGAGTCCAGTTCTCTGAGCAAGGAGTAGGTCTTGTCTACTACATATTGGGTTTATGGAACGGTATCTGAGCTAATTTGATACCCTTGTTTTATTTATCACCCCACCTCACCTTTCCCATTAAGCAGCCATAGTGTGTTTTCTGCATGTGTGACTCTGTTCTTTTTTGTAATTCAGTTCAAGTGTAACGGTTTTTACATTCCCTCTATCAGTGATACCTTATGAGAAGTGTCCTTTTCTGTGTGACTTATTTCACTTAGAATCGTCGTACCTCAATCCACTCATCATGCTGCTACTAACCTTATGACATTGATTTCATGGCTGAGTGATATTCCATTGTACATAAGGACCACAACTTCTTTATCCATTTTTCTCTTTCCTGGGATATTTAAGGTGGAATGAAGTGGAGGTCCTTGTCAACAGAGCAGCCCTCAACTTTGGGGTGCTTGTGTCTTGCTGATTTTTCATTTTCCCAATTTATACCCCCATGAGTGGAAGTGCCCTATGCTCTCTAAGCTGTGTTTTTCAGATGTTTCAGGACACACCGTACACTTCTCCAGAGTGGCTGTTGGCAATTTACATCCCGCCCATCAGTGTAGCAAGGCTCCCATTTCTCCATGGCCTGTCCTGCATTTCTGGTTTTGACACTTTTTTCAGCATGGCCCTTTTGACCGATGGGAAGTGAGACTTCTCTGTAGCGCTGATTTGCCTTTCCAGGTTGCTTGGTTGGCCAAAAAGGGCGTATGCGTTTTTTCCTGAATATATTCAGGAAAAAACGCATACGCCCTTTTTGGCCAAGGGCATCATTGTCAACGTTTTGCCGCTTTTCATGTGCTTTAAAGGCGATTCGTATCTACCTCCTGAAATCTGTTTCGTGCAATTCTGCCTTGATTTCAAATCCTCTTCTTTGCCTTCCCTCAATATATTTGTGGACGAGAGTTATCATTCATAACTCTGCAGGTTTGTGAATTGCAGTGCCCTGAACCTCCATTTTACAACTCGCTTTTTTGGGAGCTGGACGCAAAAGCGCAGGATGGCTTCAGGCCCTGTTCTGTTTCCGGGGGGCAGGCTGAGCCTGTGGTTAATTCTTCTTCCTGATGGGAAAATAGAGTGACCTGTGCCTGTCCCGACACCAAGAGCTAGTCTCTCGTTGGTTCCCCGTCTTCCCGTTCATCCTCAGGACAAATTGCAACCTGTACGGAACAGGAGGTTAAAGGTGCTGATGCTCCAAGTAGGGAGATTGCTAGTAAAGCGGCTGGAATGGCGAACCCGGGCACAAGGAGATGAGAAATGAGGTGCGTTTTAGAAACCTTTCCCCATCACACGGTGTACCATCTTCTGGGTTTCTCATGCATGTTTTCGATGTAGGAAGATGCCCTTGAACCTGGAGATTTGGGACCCATGCGATGGGTACCACGCAGTATTACTTTAAAGGGTCTGCGTTTGCTCACCCAACCTCACCAAACCTCTCAGCCCCAAGAGTGTCCACCCTTATGTCTCATCCAGCTGTGGGTCTAGATATGGTCAATCCAGGTTGCATCACAGCCCCTGAACTCATTGTGTAAGAATTTCTATCTCTTTCACTGTCGTTGTTTCATGGGTTTTTCAAAGTAATTTATTTTCATAATGGGGTTTAGCTGCTTTTCACGGCTGTGTTTATGCCGCTTTACACCCACTTGACACACTAACAGAGAGATATGAATACATAGGTTTTAAGATTATTACTAGTCAGATATATTCTTGTGCGGTGAATAGGGCGTGTTGAGTCCAGTTCTCTGAGCAAGGAGTAGGTCTTGTCTACTACATATTGGGTTTATGGAACGGTATCTGAGCTAATTTGATACCCTTGTTTTATGTATCACCCCACCTCACCTTTCCCGTTAAGCAGCCATAGTGTGTTTTCTGCATGTGTGACTCTGTTCTTTTTTGTAATTCAGTTCAAGTGTAACGGTTTTTACATTCCCTCTATCAGTGATACCTTATGAGAAGTGTCCTTTTCTGTGTGACTTATTTCACTTAGAATCGTCGTACCTAAATCCACTCATCATGCTGCTACTAACCTTATGACATTGATTTCATGGCTGAGTGATATTCCATTGTACATAAGGACCACTACTTCTTTATCCATTTTTCTCTTTCCTGGGATATTGAAGGTGGAATGAAGTGGAGGTCCTTGTCAACAGAGCAGCCCTCAACTTTGGGGTGCTTGTGTCTTGCTGATTTTTCATTTTCCCAATTTATACCCCCATGAGTGGAAGTGCCCTATGCTCTCTAAGCTGTGTTTTTCAGATGTTTCAGGACACACCGTACACTTCTCCAGAGTGGCTGTTGGCAATTTACATCCCGCCCATCAGTGTAGCAAGGCTCCCATTTCTCCATGGCCTGTCCTGCATTTCTGGTTTTGACACTTTTTTCAGCATGGCCCTTTTGACCGATGGGAAGTGAGACTTCTCTGTAGCGCTGATTTGCCTTTCCAGGTTGCTTGGTTGGCCAAAAAGGGCGTATGCGTTTTTTCCTGAATATATTCAGGAAAAAACGCATACGCCCTTTTTGGCCAAGGGCATCATTGTCAACGTTTTGCCGCTTTTCATGTGCTTTAAAGGCGATTCGTATCTACCTCCTGAAATCTGTTTCGTGCAATTCTGCCTTGATTTCAAATCCTCTTCTTTGCCTTCCCTCAATATATTTGTGGACGAGAGTTATCATTCATAACTCTGCAGGTTTGTGAATTGCAGTGCCCTGAACCTCCATTTTACAACTCGCTTTTTTGGGAGCTGGACGCAAAAGCGCAGGATGGCTTCAGGCCCTGTTCTGGTTCCGGGGGGCAGGCTGAGCCTGTGGTTAATTCTTCTTCCTGATGGGAAAATAGAGTGACCTGTGCCTGTCCCGACACCAAGAGCTAGTCTCTCGTTGGTTCCCCGTCTTCCCGTTCATCCTCAGGACAAATTGCAACCTGTACGGAACAGGAGGTTAAAGGTGCTGATGCTCCAAGTAGGGAGATTGCTAGTAAAGCGGCTGGAAAGGTGAACCCGGGCACAAGGAGATGAGAAATGAGGTGCGTTTTAGAAACCTTTCCCCATCACACGGTTTACCATCTTCTGGGTTTCTCATGCATGTTTTCGATGTAGGAAGATGCCCTTGAACCTGGAGATTTGGAACCCATGCGATGGGTACCACGCAGTATTACTTTAAAGGGTCTGCGTTTGCTCACCCAACCTCACCAAACCTCTCAGCCCCAAGAGTGTCCACCCTTATGTCTCATCCAGCTGTGGGTCTAGATATGGTCAATCCAGGTTGCATCACAGCCCCTGAACTCATTGTGTAAGAATTTCTATCTCTTTCACTGTCGTTGTTTCATGGGTTTTTCAAAGTAATTTATTTTCATAATGGGGTTTAGCTGCTTTTCACGGCTGTGTTTATGCCGCTTTACACCCACTTGACACACTAACAGAGAGATATCAATACATAGGTTTTAAGATTACTACTAATCAGATATATTCTTGTGCGGTGAATAGGGCGTGTTGAGTCCAGTTCTCTGAGCAAGGAGTAGGTCTTGTCTACTACATATTGGGTTTATGGAACGGTATCTGAGCTAATTTGATACCCTTGTTTTATGTATCACCCCACCTCACCTTTCCCGTTAAGCAGCCATAGTTTGTTTTCTGCACGTGTGACTCTGTTCTGTTTTGTAATTCAGTTCAAGTGTAACGCTTTTTACATTCCCTCTATCAGTGATACCTTATGAGAAGTGTCCTTTTCTGTGTGACTTATTTCACTGAGAATCGTCGTACCTAAATCCACTCATCATGCTGCTACTAACCTTATGACATTGATTTCATGGCTGAGTGATATTCCATTGTACATAAGGACCACAACTTCTTTATCCATTTTTCTCTTTCCTGGGATATTGAAGGTGGAATGAAGTGGAGGTCCTTGTCAACAGAGCAGCCCTCAACTTTGGGGTGCTTGTGTCTTGCTGATTTTTAATTTTCCCAATTTATACCCCCATGAGTGGAAGTGCCCTATGCTCTCTAAGCTGTGTTTTTCAGATGTTTCAGGACACACCGTACACTTCTCCAGAGTGGCTGTTGGCAATTTACATCCCGCCCATCAGTGTAGCAAGGCTCTCATTTCTCCATGGCCTGTCCTGCATTTCTGGTTTTGACACTTTTTTCAGCATGGCCCTTTTGACTGATGGGGAGCGAGACTTCTTTGTAGCGCTGATTTGCCTTTCCAGGTTGCTTGGTTGGCCAAAAAGGGCGTATGCGTTTTTTCCTGAATATATTCAGGAAAAAACGCATACGCCCTTTTTGGCCAAGGGCATCATTGTCAACGTTTTGCTGCTTTTCATGTGCTTTAAAGGCGATTCGAATCTACCTCCTGAAATCTGTTTCCTGCAATTCTGCCTTGATTTCAAATCCTCTTCTTTGCCGTCCCTCAATATATTTGGGGACGAGAGTTATCATTTATAACTCTGCAGGTTTGTGAATTGCAGTGCCCTGAACCTCCATTTTACAACTCGCTTTTTTGGGAGCTGGCCGCCAAAGCGCAGGATGGCTTCAGGCCCTGTTCTGGTTCCAGGGGGCAGGCTGAGCCTGTGGTTAATTCTTCTTCCTGATGGGAAAATAGAGTGACCTGTGCCTGTCCCGACACCAAGAGCTAGTCTCTCGTTGGTTCCCCGTCTTCCCGTTCATCCTCAGGACAAATTGCAACCTGTACGGAACAGGAGGTTAAAGGTGCTGATGCTCCAAGTAGGGAGATTGCTAGTAAAGTGGCTGGAAAGGTGAACCCGGGCACAAGGAGATGAGAAATGAGGTGCGTTTTAGAAACCTTTCCCCATCACACGGTGTACCATCTTCTGGGTTTCTCATGCATGTTTTCGATGTAGGAACATGCCCTTGAACCTGGAGATTTGGGACCCATGCGATGGGTACCACGCAGTATTACTTTAAAGGGTCTGCGTTTGCTCACCCAACCTCACCAAACCTCTCAGCCCCAAGAGTGTCCACCCTTATGTCTCATCCAGCTGTGGGTCTAGATATGGTCAATCCAGGTTGCATCACAGCCCCTGAACTCATTGTGTAAGAATTTCTATCTCTTTCACTGTCGTTGTTTCATGGGTTTTTCAAAGTAATTTATTTTCATAATGGGGTTTAGCTGCTTTTCACGGCTGTGTTTATGCCGCTTTACACCCACTTGACACACTAACAGAGAGATATGAATACATAGGTTTTAAGATTATTACTAGTCAGATATATTCTTGTGCGGTGAATAGGGCGTGTTGAGTCCAGTTCTCTGAGCAAGGAGTAGGTCTTGTCTACTACATATTGGGTTTATGGAACGGTATCTGAGCTAATTTGATACCCTTGTTTTATTTATCACCCCACCTCACCTTTCCCATTAAGCAGCCATAGTGTGTTTTCTGCATGTGTGACTCTGTTCTTTTTTGTAATTCAGTTCAAGTGTAACGGTTTTTACATTCCCTCTATCAGTGATACCTTATGAGAAGTGTCCTTTTCTGTGTGACTTATTTCACTTAGAATCGTCGTACCTCAATCCACTCATCATGCTGCTACTAACCTTATGACATTGATTTCATGGCTGAGTGATATTCCATTGTACATAAGGACCACAACTTCTTTATCCATTTTTCTCTTTCCTGGGATATTTAAGGTGGAATGAAGTGGAGGTCCTTGTCAACAGAGCAGCCCTCAACTTTGGGGTGCTTGTGTCTTGCTGATTTTTCATTTTCCCAATTTATACCCCCATGAGTGGAAGTGCCCTATGCTCTCTAAGCTGTGTTTTTCAGATGTTTCAGGACACACCGTACACTTCTCCAGAGTGGCTGTTGGCAATTTACATCCCGCCCATCAGTGTAGCAAGGCTCCCATTTCTCCATGGCCTGTCCTGCATTTCTGGTTTTGACACTTTTTTCAGCATGGCCCTTTTGACCGATGGGAAGTGAGACTTCTCTGTAGCGCTGATTTGCCTTTCCAGGTTGCTTGGTTGGCCAAAAAGGGCGTATGCGTTTTTTCCTGAATATATTCAGGAAAAAACGCATACGCCCTTTTTGGCCAAGGGCATCATTGTCAACGTTTTGCCGCTTTTCATGTGCTTTAAAGGCGATTCGTATCTACCTCCTGAAATCTGTTTCGTGCAATTCTGCCTTGATTTCAAATCCTCTTCTTTGCCTTCCCTCAATATATTTGTGGACGAGAGTTATCATTCATAACTCTGCAGGTTTGTGAATTGCAGTGCCCTGAACCTCCATTTTACAACTCGCTTTTTTGGGAGCTGGACGCAAAAGCGCAGGATGGCTTCAGGCCCTGTTCTGTTTCCGGGGGGCAGGCTGAGCCTGTGGTTAATTCTTCTTCCTGATGGGAAAATAGAGTGACCTGTGCCTGTCCCGACACCAAGAGCTAGTCTCTCGTTGGTTCCCCGTCTTCCCGTTCATCCTCAGGACAAATTGCAACCTGTACGGAACAGGAGGTTAAAGGTGCTGATGCTCCAAGTAGGGAGATTGCTAGTAAAGCGGCTGGAATGGCGAACCCGGGCACAAGGAGATGAGAAATGAGGTGCGTTTTAGAAACCTTTCCCCATCACACGGTGTACCATCTTCTGGGTTTCTCATGCATGTTTTCGATGTAGGAAGATGCCCTTGAACCTGGAGATTTGGGACCCATGCGATGGGTACCACGCAGTATTACTTTAAAGGGTCTGCGTTTGCTCACCCAACCTCACCAAACCTCTCAGCCCCAAGAGTGTCCACCCTTATGTCTCATCCAGCTGTGGGTCTAGATATGGTCAATCCAGGTTGCATCACAGCCCCTGAACTCATTGTGTAAGAATTTCTATCTCTTTCACTGTCGTTGTTTCATGGGTTTTTCAAAGTAATTTATTTTCATAATGGGGTTTAGCTGCTTTTCACGGCTGTGTTTATGCCGCTTTACACCCACTTGACACACTAACAGAGAGATATGAATACATAGGTTTTAAGATTATTACTAGTCAGATATATTCTTGTGCGGTGAATAGGGCGTGTTGAGTCCAGTTCTCTGAGCAAGGAGTAGGTCTTGTCTACTACATATTGGGTTTATGGAACGGTATCTGAGCTAATTTGATACCCTTGTTTTATGTATCACCCCACCTCACCTTTCCCGTTAAGCAGCCATAGTGTGTTTTCTGCATGTGTGACTCTGTTCTTTTTTGTAATTCAGTTCAAGTGTAACGGTTTTTACATTCCCTCTATCAGTGATACCTTATGAGAAGTGTCCTTTTCTGTGTGACTTATTTCACTTAGAATCGTCGTACCTAAATCCACTCATCATGCTGCTACTAACCTTATGACATTGATTTCATGGCTGAGTGATATTCCATTGTACATAAGGACCACTACTTCTTTATCCATTTTTCTCTTTCCTGGGATATTGAAGGTGGAATGAAGTGGAGGTCCTTGTCAACAGAGCAGCCCTCAACTTTGGGGTGCTTGTGTCTTGCTGATTTTTCATTTTCCCAATTTATACCCCCATGAGTGGAAGTGCCCTATGCTCTCTAAGCTGTGTTTTTCAGATGTTTCAGGACACACCGTACACTTCTCCAGAGTGGCTGTTGGCAATTTACATCCCGCCCATCAGTGTAGCAAGGCTCCCATTTCTCCATGGCCTGTCCTGCATTTCTGGTTTTGACACTTTTTTCAGCATGGCCCTTTTGACCGATGGGAAGTGAGACTTCTCTGTAGCGCTGATTTGCCTTTCCAGGTTGCTTGGTTGGCCAAAAAGGGCGTATGCGTTTTTTCCTGAATATATTCAGGAAAAAACGCATACGCCCTTTTTGGCCAAGGGCATCATTGTCAACGTTTTGCCGCTTTTCATGTGCTTTAAAGGCGATTCGTATCTACCTCCTGAAATCTGTTTCGTGCAATTCTGCCTTGATTTCAAATCCTCTTCTTTGCCTTCCCTCAATATATTTGTGGACGAGAGTTATCATTCATAACTCTGCAGGTTTGTGAATTGCAGTGCCCTGAACCTCCATTTTACAACTCGCTTTTTTGGGAGCTGGACGCAAAAGCGCAGGATGGCTTCAGGCCCTGTTCTGGTTCCGGGGGGCAGGCTGAGCCTGTGGTTAATTCTTCTTCCTGATGGGAAAATAGAGTGACCTGTGCCTGTCCCGACACCAAGAGCTAGTCTCTCGTTGGTTCCCCGTCTTCCCGTTCATCCTCAGGACAAATTGCAACCTGTACGGAACAGGAGGTTAAAGGTGCTGATGCTCCAAGTAGGGAGATTGCTAGTAAAGCGGCTGGAAAGGTGAACCCGGGCACAAGGAGATGAGAAATGAGGTGCTTTTTAGAAACCTTTCCCCATCACACGGTGTACCATCTTCTGGGTTTCTCATGCATGTTTTCGATGTAGGAAGATGCCCTTGAACCTGGAGATTTGGAACCCATGTGATGGGTACCACGCAGTATTACTTTAAAGGGTCTGCGTTTGCTCACCCAACCTCACCAAACCTCTCAGCCCCAAGAGTGTCCACCCTTATGTCTCATCCAGCTGTGGGTCTAGATATGGTCAATCCAGGTTGCATCACAGCCCCTGAACTCATTGTGTAAGAATTTCTATCTCTTTCACTGTCGTTGTTTCATGGGTTTTTCAAAGTAATTTATTTTCATAATGGGGTTTAGCTGCTTTTCACGGCTGTGTTTATGCCGCTTTACACCCACTTGACACACTAACAGAGAGATATCAATACATAGGTTTTAAGATTATTACTAGTCAGATATATTCTTGTGCGGTGAATAGGGCGTGTTGAGTCCAGTTCTCTGAGCAAGGAGTAGGTCTTGTCTACTACATATTGGGTTTATGGAACGGTATCTGAGCTAATTTGATACCCTTGTTTTATGTATCACCCCACCTCACCTTTCCCGTTAAGCAGCCATAGTCTGTTTTCTGCATGTGTGACTCTGTTCTGTTTTGTAATTCAGTTCAAGTGTAACGCTTTTTACATTCCCTCTATCAGTGATACCTTATGAGAAGTGTCCTTTTCTGTGTGACTTATTTCACTTAGAATCGTCGTACCTAAATCCAGTCATCATGCTACTACTAACCTTATGACATTGATTTCATGGCTGAGTGATATTCCATTGTACATAAGGACCACAACTTCTTTATCCATTTTTCTCTTTCCTTGGATATTTAAGGTGGAATGAAGTGGAGGTCCTTGTCAACAGAGCAGCCCTCAGCTTTGGGGTGCTTGTGTCTTGCTGATTTTTCATTTTCCCAATTTATACCCCCATGAGTGGAAGTGCCCTATGCTCTCTAAGCTGTGTTTTTTAGATGTTTCAGGACACACCGTACACTTCTCCAGAGTGGCTGTTGGCAATTTACATCCCGCCCATCAGTGTAGCAAGGCTCTCATTTCTCCATGGCCTGTCCTGCATTTCTGGTTTTGACACTTTTTTCAGCATGGCCCTTTTGACCGATGGGGAGCGAGACTTCTTTGTAGCGCTGATTTGCCTTTCCAGGTTGCTTGGTTGGCCAAAAAGGGCGTATGGGTTTTTTCCTGAATATATTCAGGAAGAAACGCATACGCCCTTTTTGGCCAAGGGCATCATTGTCAACGTTTTGCCGCTTTTCATGTGCTTTAAAGGCGATTCGTATCTACCTCCTGAAATCTGTTTCGTGCAATTCTGCCTTGATTTCAAATCCTCTTCTTTGCCTTCCCTCAATATATTTGTGGACGAGATTTATCATTTATAACTCTGCAGGTTTGTGAATTGCAGTGCCCTGAACCTCCATTTTACAACTCGCTTTTTTGGGAGCTGGCCGCAAAAGCGCAGGATGGCTTCAGGCCCTGTTCTGGTTCCGGGGGGCAGGCTGAGCCTGTGGTTAATTCTTCTTCCTGATGGGAAAATCGAGTGACCTGTGCCTGTCCCGACACCAAGAGCTTGTCTCTCGTTGGTTCCCCGTCTTCCCGTTCATCCTCAGGACAAATTGCAACCTGTACGGAACAGGAGGTTAAAGGTGCTGATGCTCCAAGTAGGGAGATTGCTAGTAAAGCGGCTGGAATGGCGAACCCGGGCACAAGGAGATGAGAAATGAGGTGCGTTTTAGAAACCTTTCCCTATCACACGGTGTACCATCTTCTGGGTTTCTCATGCATGTTTTCGATGTAGGAAGATGCCCTTGAACCTGGAGATTTGGGACCCATGCGATGGGTACCACGCAGTATTACTTTAAAGGGTCTGTGTTTGCTCACCCAACCTCACCAAACCTCTCAGCCCCAAGAGTGTCCACCCTTATGTCTCATCCAGCTGTGGGTCTAGATATGGTCAATCCAGGTTGCATCACAGCCCCTGAACGCATTGTGTAAGAATTTCTATCTCTTTCACTGTCGTTGTTTCATGGGTTTTTCAAAGTAATTTATTTTCATAATGGGGATTAGCTGCTTTTCACTGCTGTGTTTATGCCGCTTTACACCCACTTGACACACTAACAGAGAGATATCAATACATAGGTGTTAAGATTATTACTAGTCAGGTATATTCTTGTGCGGTGAATAGGGAGTGTTGAGTCCAGTTCTCTGAGCAAGGAGTAGGTCTTGTCTACTACATATTGGGTTTATGGAACGGTATCTGAGCTAATTTGATACCCTTGTTTTATGTATCACCCCACCTCACCTTTCCCGTTAAGCAGCCATCTTCTGTTTTCTGCATGTTTGACTCTGTTCTGTTTTGTAATTCAGTTCAAGTGTAACGTTTTTTACATTCCCTCTAAAAGTGATACCTTATGAGAAGTGTCCTTTTCTGTGTGACTTATTTCAGTTAGAATCGTCGTACCTAAATCCACTCATCATGCTGCTACTAACCTTATGACATTGATTTCATGGCTGAGTGATATTCCATTGTACATAAGGACCACAACTTCTTTATCCATTTTTCTCTTTCCTTGGATATTTAAGGTGGAATGAAGTGGAGGTCCTTGTCAACAGAGCAGCCCTCAACTTTGGGGTGCTTGTGTCTTGCTGATTTTTCATTTTCCCAATTTATACCCCCATGAGTGGAAGTGCCCTATGCTCTCTAAGCTGTGTTTTTCAGATGTTTCAGGACACACCGTACACTTCTCCAGAGTGGCTGTTGGCAATTTACATCCCGCCCATCAGTGTAGCAAGGCTCTCATTTCTCCATGGCCTGTCCTGCATTTCTGGTTTTGACACTTTTTTCAGCATGGCCCTTTTGACCGATGGGAAGCGAGACTTCTCTGTAGCGCTGATTTGCCTTTCCAGGTTGCTTGGTTGGCCAAAAAGGGCGTATGCGTTTTTTCCTGAATATATTCAGGAAAAAACGCATACGCCCTTTTTGGCCAAGGGCATCATTGTCAACATTTTGCCGCTTTTCATGTGCTTTAAAGGCGATTCGAATCTACCTCCTGAAATCTGTTTCCTGCAATTCTGCCTTGATTTCAAATCCTCTTCTTTGCCTTCCCTCAATATATTTGTGGACGAGAGTTATCATTTATAACTCTGCAGGTTTGTGAATTGCAGTGCCCTGAACCTCCATTTTACAACTCGCTTTTTTGGGAGCTGGCCGCAAAAGCGCAGGATGGCTTCAGGCCCTGTTCTGGTTCCGGGGGGCAGGCTGAGCCTGTGGTTAATTCTTCTTCCTGATGGGAAAATAGAGTGACCTGTGCCTGTCCCGACACCAAGAGCTAGTCTCTCGTTGGTTCCCCGTCTTCCCGTTCATCCTCAGGACAAATTGCAACCTGTACGGAACAGGAGGTTAAAGGTGCTGATGCTCCAAGTAGGGAGATTGCTAGTAAAGCGGCTGGAAAGGTGAACCCGGGCACAAGGAGATGAGAAATGAGGTGCGTTTTAGAAACCTTTCCCCATCACATGGTGTACCATCTTCTGGGTTTCTCATGCATGTTTTCGATGTAGGAAGATGCCCTTGAACCTGGAGATTTGGAACCCATGCGATGGGTACCACGCAGTATTACTTTAAAGGGTCTGCGTTTGCTCACCCAACCTCACCAAACCTCTCAGCCCCAAGAGTGTCCACCCTTATGTCTCATCCAGCTGTGGGTCTAGATATGGTCAATCCAGGTTGCATCACAGCCCCTGAACTCATTGTGTAAGAATTTCTATCTCTTTCACTGTCGTTGTTTCATGGGTTTTTCAAAGTAATTTATTTTCATAATGGGGTTTAGCTGCTTTTCACGGCTGTGTTTATGCCGCTTTACACCCACTTGACACACTAACAGAGAGATATCAATACATAGGTTTTAAGATTATTACTAGTCAGATATATTCTTGTGCGGTGAATAGGGCGTGTTGAGTCCAGTTCTCTGAGCAAGGAGTAGGTCTTGTCTACTACATATTGGGTTTATGGAACGGTATCTGAGCTAATTTGATACCCTTGTTTTATGTATCACCCCACCTCACCTTTCCCGTTAAGCAGCCATAGTGTGTTTTCTGCATGTGTGACTCTGTTCTTTTTTGTAATTCAGTTCAAGTGTAACGCTTTTTACATTCCCTCTATCAGTGATACCTTATGAGAAGTGTCCTTTTCTGTGTGACTTATTTCACTTAGAATCGTCGTACCTAAATCCACTCATCATGCTGCTACTAACCTTATGACATTGATTTCATGGCTGAGTGATATTCCATTGTACATAAGGACCACTACTTCTTTATCCATTTTTCTCTTTCCTGGGATATTGAAGGTGGAATGAAGTGGAGGTCCTTGTCAACAGAGCAGCCCTCAACTTTGGGGTGCTTGTGTCTTGCTGATTTTTCATTTTCCCAATTTATACCCCCATGAGTGGAAGTGCCCTATGCTCTCTAAGCTGTGTTTTTCAGATGTTTCAGGACACACCGTACACTTCTCCAGAGTGGCTGTTGGCAATTTACATCCCGCCCATCAGTGTAGCAAGGCTCCCATTTCTCCATGGCCTGTCCTGCATTTCTGGTTTTGACACTTTTTTCAGCATGGCCCTTTTGACCGATGGGAAGTGAGACTTCTCTGTAGCGCTGATTTGCCTTTCCAGGTTGCTTGGTTGGCCAAAAAGGGCGTATGCGTTTTTTCCTGAATATATTCAGGAAAAAACGCATACGCCCTTTTTGGCCAAGGGCATCATTGTCAACGTTTTGCCGCTTTTCATGTGCTTTAAAGGCGATTCGTATCTACCTCCTGAAATCTGTTTCGTGCAATTCTGCCTTGATTTCAAATCCTCTTCTTTGCCTTCCCTCAATATATTTGTGGACGAGAGTTATCATTCATAACTCTGCAGGTTTGTGAATTGCAGTGCCCTGAACCTCCATTTTACAACTCGCTTTTTTGGGAGCTGGACGCAAAAGCGCAGGATGGCTTCAGGCCCTGTTCTGGTTCCGGGGGGCAGGCTGAGCCTGTGGTTAATTCTTCTTCCTGATGGGAAAATAGAGTGACCTGTGCCTGTCCCGACACCAAGAGCTAGTCTCTCGTTGGTTCCCCGTCTTCCCGTTCATCCTCAGGACAAATTGCAACCTGTACGGAACAGGAGGTTAAAGGTGCTGATGCTCCAAGTAGGGAGATTGCTAGTAAAGCGGCTGGAAAGGTGAACCCGGGCACAAGGAGATGAGAAATGAGGTGCTTTTTAGAAACCTTTCCCCATCACACGGTGTACCATCTTCTGGGTTTCTCATGCATGTTTTCGATGTAGGAAGATGCCCTTGAACCTGGAGATTTGGAACCCATGTGATGGGTACCACGCAGTATTACTTTAAAGGGTCTGCGTTTGCTCACCCAACCTCACCAAACCTCTCAGCCCCAAGAGTGTCCACCCTTATGTCTCATCCAGCTGTGGGTCTAGATATGGTCAATCCAGGTTGCATCACAGCCCCTGAACTCATTGTGTAAGAATTTCTATCTCTTTCACTGTCGTTGTTTCATGGGTTTTTCAAAGTAATTTATTTTCATAATGGGGTTTAGCTGCTTTTCACGGCTGTGTTTATGCCGCTTTACACCCACTTGACACACTAACAGAGAGATATCAATACATAGGTTTTAAGATTATTACTAGTCAGATATATTCTTGTGCGGTGAATAGGGCGTGTTGAGTCCAGTTCTCTGAGCAAGGAGTAGGTCTTGTCTACTACATATTGGGTTTATGGAACGGTATCTGAGCTAATTTGATACCCTTGTTTTATGTATCACCCCACCTCACCTTTCCCGTTAAGCAGCCATAGTCTGTTTTCTGCATGTGTGACTCTGTTCTGTTTTGTAATTCAGTTCAAGTGTAACGCTTTTTACATTCCCTCTATCAGTGATACCTTATGAGAAGTGTCCTTTTCTGTGTGACTTATTTCACTTAGAATCGTCGTACCTAAATCCAGTCATCATGCTACTACTAACCTTATGACATTGATTTCATGGCTGAGTGATATTCCATTGTACATAAGGACCACAACTTCTTTATCCATTTTTCTCTTTCCTTGGATATTTAAGGTGGAATGAAGTGGAGGTCCTTGTCAACAGAGCAGCCCTCAGCTTTGGGGTGCTTGTGTCTTGCTGATTTTTCATTTTCCCAATTTATACCCCCATGAGTGGAAGTGCCCTATGCTCTCTAAGCTGTGTTTTTTAGATGTTTCAGGACACACCGTACACTTCTCCAGAGTGGCTGTTGGCAATTTACATCCCGCCCATCAGTGTAGCAAGGCTCTCATTTCTCCATGGCCTGTCCTGCATTTCTGGTTTTGACACTTTTTTCAGCATGGCCCTTTTGACCGATGGGGAGCGAGACTTCTTTGTAGCGCTGATTTGCCTTTCCAGGTTGCTTGGTTGGCCAAAAAGGGCGTATGGGTTTTTTCCTGAATATATTCAGGAAGAAACGCATACGCCCTTTTTGGCCAAGGGCATCATTGTCAACGTTTTGCCGCTTTTCATGTGCTTTAAAGGCGATTCGTATCTACCTCCTGAAATCTGTTTCGTGCAATTCTGCCTTGATTTCAAATCCTCTTCTTTGCCTTCCCTCAATATATTTGTGGACGAGATTTATCATTTATAACTCTGCAGGTTTGTGAATTGCAGTGCCCTGAACCTCCATTTTACAACTCGCTTTTTTGGGAGCTGGCCGCAAAAGCGCAGGATGGCTTCAGGCCCTGTTCTGGTTCCGGGGGGCAGGCTGAGCCTGTGGTTAATTCTTCTTCCTGATGGGAAAATCGAGTGACCTGTGCCTGTCCCGACACCAAGAGCTTGTCTCTCGTTGGTTCCCCGTCTTCCCGTTCATCCTCAGGACAAATTGCAACCTGTACGGAACAGGAGGTTAAAGGTGCTGATGCTCCAAGTAGGGAGATTGCTAGTAAAGCGGCTGGAATGGCGAACCCGGGCACAAGGAGATGAGAAATGAGGTGCGTTTTAGAAACCTTTCCCTATCACACGGTGTACCATCTTCTGGGTTTCTCATGCATGTTTTCGATGTAGGAAGATGCCCTTGAACCTGGAGATTTGGGACCCATGCGATGGGTACCACGCAGTATTACTTTAAAGGGTCTGTGTTTGCTCACCCAACCTCACCAAACCTCTCAGCCCCAAGAGTGTCCACCCTTATGTCTCATCCAGCTGTGGGTCTAGATATGGTCAATCCAGGTTGCATCACAGCCCCTGAACGCATTGTGTAAGAATTTCTATCTCTTTCACTGTCGTTGTTTCATGGGTTTTTCAAAGTAATTTATTTTCATAATGGGGATTAGCTGCTTTTCACTGCTGTGTTTATGCCGCTTTACACCCACTTGACACACTAACAGAGAGATATCAATACATAGGTGTTAAGATTATTACTAGTCAGGTATATTCTTGTGCGGTGAATAGGGAGTGTTGAGTCCAGTTCTCTGAGCAAGGAGTAGGTCTTGTCTACTACATATTGGGTTTATGGAACGGTATCTGAGCTAATTTGATACCCTTGTTTTATGTATCACCCCACCTCACCTTTCCCGTTAAGCAGCCATCTTCTGTTTTCTGCATGTTTGACTCTGTTCTGTTTTGTAATTCAGTTCAAGTGTAACGTTTTTTACATTCCCTCTAAAAGTGATACCTTATGAGAAGTGTCCTTTTCTGTGTGACTTATTTCAGTTAGAATCGTCGTACCTAAATCCACTCATCATGCTGCTACTAACCTTATGACATTGATTTCATGGCTGAGTGATATTCCATTGTACATAAGGACCACAACTTCTTTATCCATTTTTCTCTTTCCTTGGATATTTAAGGTGGAATGAAGTGGAGGTCCTTGTCAACAGAGCAGCCCTCAACTTTGGGGTGCTTGTGTCTTGCTGATTTTTCATTTTCCCAATTTATACCCCCATGAGTGGAAGTGCCCTATGCTCTCTAAGCTGTGTTTTTCAGATGTTTCAGGACACACCGTACACTTCTCCAGAGTGGCTGTTGGCAATTTACATCCCGCCCATCAGTGTAGCAAGGCTCTCATTTCTCCATGGCCTGTCCTGCATTTCTGGTTTTGACACTTTTTTCAGCATGGCCCTTTTGACCGATGGGAAGCGAGACTTCTCTGTAGCGCTGATTTGCCTTTCCAGGTTGCTTGGTTGGCCAAAAAGGGCGTATGCGTTTTTTCCTGAATATATTCAGGAAAAAACGCATACGCCCTTTTTGGCCAAGGGCATCATTGTCAACATTTTGCCGCTTTTCATGTGCTTTAAAGGCGATTCGAATCTACCTCCTGAAATCTGTTTCCTGCAATTCTGCCTTGATTTCAAATCCTCTTCTTTGCCTTCCCTCAATATATTTGTGGACGAGAGTTATCATTTATAACTCTGCAGGTTTGTGAATTGCAGTGCCCTGAACCTCCATTTTACAACTCGCTTTTTTGGGAGCTGGCCGCAAAAGCGCAGGATGGCTTCAGGCCCTGTTCTGGTTCCGGGGGGCAGGCTGAGCCTGTGGTTAATTCTTCTTCCTGATGGGAAAATAGAGTGACCTGTGCCTGTCCCGACACCAAGAGCTAGTCTCTCGTTGGTTCCCCGTCTTCCCGTTCATCCTCAGGACAAATTGCAACCTGTACGGAACAGGAGGTTAAAGGTGCTGATGCTCCAAGTAGGGAGATTGCTAGTAAAGCGGCTGGAAAGGTGAACCCGGGCACAAGGAGATGAGAAATGAGGTGCGTTTTAGAAACCTTTCCCCATCACATGGTGTACCATCTTCTGGGTTTCTCATGCATGTTTTCGATGTAGGAAGATGCCCTTGAACCTGGAGATTTGGAACCCATGCGATGGGTACCACGCAGTATTACTTTAAAGGGTCTGCGTTTGCTCACCCAACCTCACCAAACCTCTCAGCCCCAAGAGTGTCCACCCTTATGTCTCATCCAGCTGTGGGTCTAGATATGGTCAATCCAGGTTGCATCACAGCCCCTGAACTCATTGTGTAAGAATTTCTATCTCTTTCACTGTCGTTGTTTCATGGGTTTTTCAAAGTAATTTATTTTCATAATGGGGTTTAGCTGCTTTTCACGGCTGTGTTTATGCCGCTTTACACCCACTTGACACACTAACAGAGAGATATCAATACATAGGTTTTAAGATTATTACTAGTCAGATATATTCTTGTGCGGTGAATAGGGCGTGTTGAGTCCAGTTCTCTGAGCAAGGAGTAGGTCTTGTCTACTACATATTGGGTTTATGGAACGGTATCTGAGCTAATTTGATACCCTTGTTTTATGTATCACCCCACCTCACCTTTCCCGTTAAGCAGCCATAGTGTGTTTTCTGCATGTGTGACTCTGTTCTGTTTTGTAATTAAGTTCAAGTGTAACGCTTTTTACATTCCCTCTATCAGTGATACATTATGAGAAGTGTCCTTTTCTGTGTGACTTATTTCACTTAGAATCGTCGTACCTAAATCCACTCATCATGCTGCTACTAACCTTATGACATTGATTTCATGGCTGAGTGATATTCCATTGTACATAAGGACCACAACTTCTTTATCCATTTTTCTCTTTCCTTGGATATTTAAGGTGGAATGAAGTGGAGGTCCTTGTCAACAGAGCAGCCCTCAACTTTGGGGTGCTTGTGTCTTGCTGATTTTTCATTTTCCCAATTTATACCCCCATGAGTGGAAGTGCCCTATGCTCTCTAAGCTGTGTTTTTCAGATGTTTCAGGACACACCGTACACTTCTCCAGAGTGGCTGTTGGCAATTTACATCCCGCCCATCAGTGTAGCAAGGCTCTCATTTCTCATGGCCTGTCCTGCATTTCTGGTTTTGACACTTTTTTCAGCATGGCCCTTTTGACCGATGGGGAGCGAGACTTCTTTGTAGCGCTGATTTGCCTTTCCAGGTTGCTTGGTTGGCCAAAAAGGGCGTATGGGTTTTTTCCTGAATATATTCAGGAAAAAACGAATACGCCCTTTTTGGCCAAGGGCATCATTGTCAACGTTTTGCCGCTTTTCATGTGCTTTAAAGGCGATTCGTATCTACCTCCTGAAATCTGTTTCGTGCAATTCTGCCTTGATTTCAAATCCTCTTCTTTGCCTTCCCTCAATATATTTGTGGACGAGATTTATCATTTATAACTCTGCAGGTTTGTGAATTGCAGTGCCCTGAACCTCCATTTTACAACTCGCTTTTTTGGGAGCTGGCCGCAAAAGCGCAGGATGGCTTCAGGCCCTGTTCTGGTTCCGGGGGGCAGGCTGAGCCTGTGGTTAATTCTTCTTCCTGATGGGAAAATCGAGTGACCTGTGCCTGTCCCGACACCAAGAGCTTGTCTCTCGTTGGTTCCCCGTCTTCCCGTTCATCCTCAGGACAAATTGCAACCTGTACGGAACAGGAGGTTAAAGGTGCTGATGCTCCAAGTAGGGAGATTGCTAGTAAAGCGGCTGGAATGGCGAACCCGGGCACAAGGAGATGAGAAATGAGGTGCGTTTTAGAAACCTTTCCCTATCACACGGTGTACCATCTTCTGGGTTTCTCATGCATGTTTTCGATGTAGGAAGATGCCCTTGAACCTGGAGATTTGGGACCCATGCGATGGGTACCACGCAGTATTACTTTAAAGGGTCTGTGTTTGCTCACCCAACCTCACCAAACCTCTCAGCCCCAAGAGTGTCCACCCTTATGTCTCATCCAGCTGTGGGTCTAGATATGGTCAATCCAGGTTGCATCACAGCCCCTGAACTCATTGTGTAAGTATTTCTATCTCTTTCACTGTCGTTGTTTCATGGGTTTTTCAAAGTAATTTATTTTCATAATGGGGTTTAGCTGCTTTTCACTGCTGTGTTTATGCCGCTTTACACCCACTTGACACACTAACAGAGAGATATCAATACATAGGTGTTAAGATTATTACTAGTCAGGTATATTTTGTGCGGTGAATAGGGAGTGTTGAGTCCAGTTCTCTGAGCAAGGAGTAGGTCTTGTCTACTACATATTGGGTTTATGGAACGGTATCTGAGCTAATTTGATACCCTTGTTTTATGTATCACCCCACCTCACCTTTCCCGTTAAGCAGCCATAGTCTGTTTTCTGCATGTTTGACTCTGTTCTGTTTTGTAATTCAGTTCAAGTGTAACGCTTTTTACATTCCCTCTATCAGTGATGCATTATGAGAAGTGTCCTTTTCTGTGTGACTTATTTCACTTAGAATCGTCGTAGCTAAATCCACTCATCATGCTGCTACTAACCTTTTGACATTGATTTCATGGCTGAGTGATATTCCATTGTACATAAGGACCACAACTTCTTTATCCATTTTTCTCTTTCCTTGGATATTTAAGGTGGAATGAAGTGGAGGTCCTTGTCAACAGAGCAGCCCTCAACTTTGGGGTGCTTGTGTCTTGCTGATTTTTCATTTTCCCAATTTATACCCCCATGAGTGGAAGTGCCCTATGCTCTCTAAGCTGTGTTTTTCAGATGTTTCAGGACACACCGTACACTTCTCCAGAGTGGCTGTTGGCAATTTACATCCCGCCCATCAGTGTAGCAAGGCTCTCATTTCTCCATGGCCTGTCCTGCATTTCTGGTTTTGACACTTTTTTCAGCATGGCCCTTTTGACCGATGGGGAGCGAGACTTCTTTGTAGCGCTGATTTGCCTTTCCAGGTTGCTTGGTTGGCCAAAAAGGGCGTATGGGTTTTTTCCTGAATATATTCAGGAAAAAACGCATACGCCCTTTTTGGCCAAGGGCATCATTGTCAACGTTTTGCCGCTTTTCATGTGCTTTAAAGGCGATTCGTATCTACCTCCTGAAATCTGTTTCGTGCAATTCTGCCTTGATTTCAAATCCTCTTCTTTGCCTTCCCTCAATATATTTGTGGACGAGATTTATCATTTATAACTCTGCAGGTTTGTGAATTGCAGTGCCCTGAACCTCCATTTTACAACTCGCTTTTTTGGGAGCTGGCCGCAAAAGCGCAGGATGGCTTCAGGCCCTGTTCTGGTTCCGGGGGGCAGGCTGAGCCTGTGGTTAATTCTTCTTCCTGATGGGAAAATCGAGTGACCTGTGCCTGTCCCGACACCAAGAGCTTGTCTCTCGTTGGTTCCCCGTCTTCCCGTTCATCCTCAGGACAAATTGCAACCTGTACGGAACAGGAGGTTAAAGGTGCTGATGCTCCAAGTAGGGAGATTGCTAGTAAAGCGGCTGGAATGGCGAACCCGGGCACAAGGAGATGAGAAATGAGGTGCGTTTTAGAAACCTTTCCCTATCACACGGTGTACCATCTTCTGGGTTTCTCATGCATGTTTTCGATGTAGGAAGATGCCCTTGAACCTGGAGATTTGGGACCCATGCGATGGGTACCACGCAGTATTACTTTAAAGGGTCTGTGTTTGCCCACCCAACCTCACCAAACCTCTCAGCCCCAAGAGTGTCCACCCTTATGTCTCATCCAGCTGTGGGTCTAGATATGGTCAATCCAGGTTGCATCACAGCCCCTGAACTCATTGTGTAAGTATTTCTATCTCTTTCACTGTGGTTGTTTCATGGGTTTTTCAAAGTAATTTATTTTCATAATGGGGTTTAGCTGCTTTTCACTGCTGTGTTTATGCCGCTTTACACCCACTTGACACACTAACAGAGAGATATCAATACATAGGTGTTAAGATTATTACTAGTCAGGTATATTCTTGTGCGGTGAATAGGGAGTGTTGAGTCCAGTTCTCTGAGCAAGGAGTAGGTCTTGTCTACTACATATTGGGTTTATGGAACGGTATCTGAGCTAATTTGATACCCTTGTTTTATGTATCACCCCACCTCACCTTTCCCGTTAAGCAGCCATAGTCTGTTTTCTGCATGTTTGACTCTTTTCTGTTTTGTAATTCAGTTCAAGTGTAACGTTTTTTACATTCCCTCTAAAAGTGATACCTTATGAGAAGTGTCCTTTTCTGTGTGACTTATTTCACTTAGAATCGTCGTACCTAAATCCACTCATCATGCTGCTACTAACCTTATGACATTGATTTCATGGCTGAGTGATATTCCATTGTACATAAGGACCACAACTTCTTTATCCATTTTTCTCTTTCCTGGGATATTGAAGGTGGAATGAAGTGGAGGTCCTTGTCAACAGAGCAGCCCTCAACTTTGGGGTGCTTGTGTCTTGCTGATTTTTCATTTTCCCAATTTATACCCCCATGAGTGGAAGTGCCCTATGCTCTCTAAGCTGTGTTTTTCAGATGTTTCAGGACACACCGTACACTTCTCCAGAGTGGCTGTTGGCAATTTACATCCCGCCCATCAGTGTAGCAAGGCTCTCATTTCTCCATGGCCTGTCCTGCATTTCTGGTTTTGACACTTTTTTCAGCATGGCCCTTTTGACTGATGGGGAGCGATACTACTTTGTAGCGCTGATTTGCCTTTCCAGGTTGCTTGGTTGGCCAAAAAGGGCGTATGCGTTTTTTCCTGAATATATTCAGGAAAAAACGCATACGCCCTTTTTGGCCAAGGGCATCATTGTCAACGTTTTGCCGCTTTTCATGTGCTTTAAAGGCGATTCGTATCTACCTCCTGAAATCTGTTTCGTGCAATTCTGCCTTGATTTCAAATCCTCTTCTTTGCCTTCCCTCAATATATTTGTGGACGAGATTTATCATTTATAACTCTGCAGGTTTGTGAATTGCAGTGCCCTGAACCTCCATTTTACAACTCGCTTTTTTGGGAGCTGGCCGCAAAAGCGCAGGATGGCTTCAGGCCCTGTTCTGGTTCCGGGGGGCAGGCTGAGCCTGTGGTTAATTCTTCTTCCTGATGGGAAAATCGAGTGACCTGTGCCTGTCCCGACACCAAGAGCTTGTCTCTCGTTGGTTCCCCGTCTTCCCGTTCATCCTCAGGACAAATTGCAACCTGTACGGAACAGGAGGTTAAAGGTGCTGATGCTCCAAGTAGGGAGATTGCTAGTAAAGCGGCTGGAATGGCGAACCCGGGCACAAGGAGATGAGAAATGAGGTGCGTTTTAGAAACCTTTCCCTATCACACGGTGTACCATCTTCTGGGTTTCTCATGCATGTTTTCGATGTAGGAAGATGCCCTTGAACCTGGAGATTTGGGACCCATGCGATGGGTACCACGCAGTATTACTTTAAAGGGTCTGTGTTTGCTCACCCAACCTCACCAAACCTCTCAGCCCCAAGAGTGTCCACCCTTATGTCTCATCCAGCTGTGGGTCTAGATATGGTCAATCCAGGTTGCATCACAGCCCCTGAACTCATTGTGTAAGTATTTCTATCTCTTTCACTGTCGTTGTTTCATGGGTTTTTCAAAGTAATTTATTTTCATAATGGGGTTTAGCTGCTTTTCACTGCTGTGTTTATGCCGCTTTACACCCACTTGACACACTAACAGAGAGATATCAATACATAGGTGTTAAGATTATTACTAGTCAGGTATATTTTGTGCGGTGAATAGGGAGTGTTGAGTCCAGTTCTCTGAGCAAGGAGTAGGTCTTGTCTACTACATATTGGGTTTATGGAACGGTATCTGAGCTAATTTGATACCCTTGTTTTATGTATCACCCCACCTCACCTTTCCCGTTAAGCAGCCATAGTCTGTTTTCTGCATGTTTGACTCTGTTCTGTTTTGTAATTCAGTTCAAGTGTAACGCTTTTTACATTCCCTCTATCAGTGATGCATTATGAGAAGTGTCCTTTTCTGTGTGACTTATTTCACTTAGAATCGTCGTAGCTAAATCCACTCATCATGCTGCTACTAACCTTATGACATTGATTTCATGGCTGAGTGATATTCCATTGTACATAAGGACCACAACTTCTTTATCCATTTTTCTCTTTCCTTGGATATTTAAGGTGGAATGAAGTGGAGGTCCTTGTCAACAGAGCAGCCCTCAACTTTGGGGTGCTTGTGTCTTGCTGATTTTTCATTTTCCCAATTTATACCCCCATGAGTGGAAGTGCCCTATGCTCTCTAAGCTGTGTTTTTCAGATGTTTCAGGACACACCGTACACTTCTCCAGAGTGGCTGTTGGCAATTTACATCCCGCCCATCAGTGTAGCAAGGCTCTCATTTCTCCATGGCCTGTCCTGCATTTCTGGTTTTGACACTTTTTTCAGCATGGCCCTTTTGACCGATGGGGAGCGAGACTTCTTTGTAGCGCTGATTTGCCTTTCCAGGTTGCTTGGTTGGCCAAAAAGGGCGTATGGGTTTTTTCCTGAATATATTCAGGAAAAAACGCATACGCCCTTTTTGGCCAAGGGCATCATTGTCAACGTTTTGCCGCTTTTCATGTGCTTTAAAGGCGATTCGTATCTACCTCCTGAAATCTGTTTCGTGCAATTCTGCCTTGATTTCAAATCCTCTTCTTTGCCTTCCCTCAATATATTTGTGGACGAGATTTATCATTTATAACTCTGCAGGTTTGTGAATTGCAGTGCCCTGAACCTCCATTTTACAACTCGCTTTTTTGGGAGCTGGCCGCAAAAGCGCAGGATGGCTTCAGGCCCTGTTCTGGTTCCGGGGGGCAGGCTGAGCCTGTGGTTAATTCTTCTTCCTGATGGGAAAATCGAGTGACCTGTGCCTGTCCCGACACCAAGAGCTTGTCTCTCGTTGGTTCCCCGTCTTCCCGTTCATCCTCAGGACAAATTGCAACCTGTACGGAACAGGAGGTTAAAGGTGCTGATGCTCCAAGTAGGGAGATTGCTAGTAAAGCGGCTGGAATGGCGAACCCGGGCACAAGGAGATGAGAAATGAGGTGCGTTTTAGAAACCTTTCCCTATCACACGGTGTACCATCTTCTGGGTTTCTCATGCATGTTTTCGATGTAGGAAGATGCCCTTGAACCTGGAGATTTGGGACCCATGCGATGGGTACCACGCAGTATTACTTTAAAGGGTCTGTGTTTGCCCACCCAACCTCACCAAACCTCTCAGCCCCAAGAGTGTCCACCCTTATGTCTCATCCAGCTGTGGGTCTAGATATGGTCAATCCAGGTTGCATCACAGCCCCTGAACTCATTGTGTAAGTATTTCTATCTCTTTCACTGTGGTTGTTTCATGGGTTTTTCAAAGTAATTTATTTTCATAATGGGGTTTAGCTGCTTTTCACTGCTGTGTTTATGCCGCTTTACACCCACTTGACACACTAACAGAGAGATATCAATACATAGGTGTTAAGATTATTACTAGTCAGGTATATTCTTGTGCGGTGAATAGGGAGTGTTGAGTCCAGTTCTCTGAGCAAGGAGTAGGTCTTGTCTACTACATATTGGGTTTATGGAACGGTATCTGAGCTAATTTGATACCCTTGTTTTATGTATCACCCCACCTCACCTTTCCCGTTAAGCAGCCATAGTCTGTTTTCTGCATGTTTGACTCTTTTCTGTTTTGTAATTCAGTTCAAGTGTAACGTTTTTTACATTCCCTCTAAAAGTGATACCTTATGAGAAGTGTCCTTTTCTGTGTGACTTATTTCACTTAGAATCGTCGTACCTAAATCCACTCATCATGCTGCTACTAACCTTATGACATTGATTTCATGGCTGAGTGATATTCCATTGTACATAAGGACCACAACTTCTTTATCCATTTTTCTCTTTCCTGGGATATTGAAGGTGGAATGAAGTGGAGGTCCTTGTCAACAGAGCAGCCCTCAACTTTGGGGTGCTTGTGTCTTGCTGATTTTTCATTTTCCCAATTTATACCCCCATGAGTGGAAGTGCCCTATGCTCTCTAAGCTGTGTTTTTCAGATGTTTCAGGACACACCGTACACTTCTCCAGAGTGGCTGTTGGCAATTTACATCCCGCCCATCAGTGTAGCAAGGCTCTCATTTCTCCATGGCCTGTCCTGCATTTCTGGTTTTGACACTTTTTTCAGCATGGCCCTTTTGACTGATGGGGAGCGAGACTACTTTGTAGCGCTGATTTGCCTTTCCAGGTTGCTTGGTTGGCCAAAAAGGGCGTATGCGTTTTTTCCTGAATATATTCAGGAAAAAACGCATACGCCCTTTTTGGCCAAGGGCATCATTGTCAACGTTTTGCTGCTTTTCATGTGCTTTAAAGGCGATTCGAATCTACCTCCTGAAATCTGTTTCCTGCAATTCTGCCTTGATTTCAAATCCTCTTCTTTGCCTTCCCTCAATATATTTGTGGACGAGAGTTATCATTTATAACTCTGCAGGTTTGTGAATTGCAGTGCCCTGAACCTCCATTTTACAACTCGCTTTTTTGGGAGCTGGCCGCAAAAGCGCAGGATGGCTTCAGGCCCTGTTCTGGTTCCAGGGGGCAGGCTGAGCCTGTGGTTAAATCTTCTTCCTGATGGGAAAATAGAGTGACCTGTGCCTGTCCCGACACCAAGAGCTAGTCTCTCGTTGGTTCCCCGTCTTCCCGTTCATCCTCAGGACAAATTGCAACCTGTACGGAACAGGAAGTTAAAGGTGCTGATGCTCCAAGTAGGGAGATTGCTAGTAAAGCGGCTGGAAAGGTGAACCCGGGCACAAGGAGATGAGAAATGAGGTGCGTTTTAGAAACCTTTCCCCATCACACGGTGTACCATCTTCTGGGTTTCTCATGCATGTTTTCGATGTAGGAACATGCCCTTGAACCTGGAGATTTGGGACCCATGCGATGGGTACCACGCAGTATTACTTTAAAGGGTCTGCGTTTGCTCACCCAACCTCACCAAACCTCTCAGCCCCAAGAGTGTCCACCCTTATGTCTCATCCAGCTGTGGGTCTAGATATGGTCAATCCAGGTTGCATCACAGCCCCTGAACTCATTGTGTAAGAATTTCTATCTCTTTCACTGTCGTTGTTTCATGGGTTTTTCAAAGTAATTTATTTTCATAATGGGGTTTAGCTGCTTTTCACGGCTGTGTTTATGCCGCTTTACACCCACTTGACACACTAACAGAGAGATATGAATACATAGGTTTTAAGATTATTACTAGTCAGATATATTCTTGTGCGGTGAATAGGGCGTGTTGAGTCCAGTTCTCTGAGCAAGGAGTAGGTCTTGTCTACTACATATTGGGTTTATGGAACGGTATCTGAGCTAATTTGATACCCTTGTTTTATGTATCACCCCACCTCACCTTTCCCGTTAAGCAGCCATAGTGTGTTTTCTGCATGTGTGACTCTGTTCTTTTTTGTAATTCAGTTCAAGTGTAACGGTTTTTACATTCCCTCTATCAGTGATACCTTATGAGAAGTGTCCTTTTCTGTGTGACTTATTTCACTTAGAATCGTCGTACCTAAATCCACTCATCATGCTGCTACTAACCTTATGACATTGATTTCATGGCTGAGTGATATTCCATTGTACATAAGGACCACAACTTCTTTATCCATTTTTCTCTTTCCTGGGATATTTAAGGTGGAATGAAGTGGAGGTCCTTGTCAACAGAGCAACCCTCAACTTTGGGGTGCTTGTGTCTTGCTGATTTTTCATTTTCCCAATTTATACCCCCATGAGTGGAAGTGCCCTATGCTCTCTAAGCTGTGTTTTTCAGATGTTTCAGGACACACCGTACACTTCTCCAGAGTGGCTGTTGGCAATTTATATCCCGCCAATCAGTGTAGCAAGGCTCCCATTTCTCCATGGCCTGTCCTGCATTTCTGGTTTTGACACTTTTTTCAGCATGGCCCTTTTGACCGATGGGAAGTGAGACTTCTCTGTAGCGCTGATTTGCCTTTCCAGGTTGCTTGGTTGGCCAAAAAGGGCGTATGGGTTTTTTCCTGAATATATTCAGGAAAAAACGCATACGCCCTTTTTGGCCAAGGGCATCATTGTCAACGTTTTGCCGCTTTTCATGTGCTTTAAAGGCGATTTGTATCTACCTCCTGAAATCTGTTTCATGCAATTCTGCCTTGATTTCAAATCCTCTTCTTTGCCTTCCCTCAATATATTTGTGGACGAGAGTTATCATTTATAACTCTGCAGGTTTGTGAATTGCAGTGCCCTGAACCTCCATTTTACAACTCGCTTTTTTGGGAGCTGGCCGCAAAAGCGCAGGATGGCTTCAGGCCCTGTTCTGGTTCCGGGGGGCAGGCTGAGCCTGTGGTTAATTCTTCTTCCTGATGGGAAAATAGAGTGACCTGTGCCTGTCCCGACACCAAGAGCTAGTCTCTCGTTGGTTCCCCGTCTTCCCGTTCATCCTCAGGACAAATTGCAACCTGTACGGAACAGGAGGTTAAAGGTGCTGATGCTCCAAGTAGGGAGATTGCTAGTAAAGCGGCTGGAATGGCGAACCCGGGCACAAGGAGATGAGAAATGAGGTGCGTTTTAGAAACCTTTCCCCATCACACGGTGTACCATCTTCTGGGTTTCTCATGCATGTTTTCGATGTAGGAAGATGCCCTTGAACCTGGAGATTTGGGACCCATGCGATGGGTACCACGCAGTATTACTTTAAAGGGTCTGCGTTTGCTCACCCAACCTCACCAAACCTCTCAGCCCCAAGAGTGTCCACCCTTATGTCTCATCCAGCTGTGGGTCTAGATATGGTCAATCCAGGTTGCATCACAGCCCCTGAACTCATTGTGTAAGAATTTCTATCTCTTTCACTGTCGTTGTTTCATGGGTTTTTCAAAGTAATTTATTTTCATAATGGGGTTTAGCTGCTTTTCACGGCTGTGTTTATGCCGCTTTACACCCACTTGACACACTAACAGAGAGATATGAATATATAGGTTTTAAGATTATTACTAGTCAGATATATTCTTGTGCGGTGAATAGGGCGTGTTGAGTCCAGTTCTCTGAGCAAGGAGTAGGTCTTGTCTACTACATATTGGGTTTATGGAACGGTATCTGAGCTAATTTGATACCCTTGTTTTATGTATCACCCCACCTCACCTTTCCCGTTAAGCAGCCATAGTGTGTTTTCTGCATGTGTGACTCTGTTCTGTTTTGTAATTCAGTTCAAGTGTAACGGTTTTTACATTCCCTCTATCAGTGATACCTTATGAGAAGTGTCCTTTTCTGTGTGACTTATTTCACTTAGAATCGTCGTACCTAAATCCACTCATCATGCTGCTACTAACCTTATGACATTGATTTCATGGCTGAGTGATATTCCATTGTACATAAGGACCACAACTTCTTTATCCATTTTTCTCTTTCCTTGGATATTTAAGGTGGAATGAAGTGGAGGTCCTTGTCAACAGAGCAGCCCTCAACTTTGGGGTGCTTGTGTCTTGCTGATTTTTCATTTTCCCAATTTATACCCCCATGAGTGGAAGTGCCCTATGCTCTCTAAGCTGTGTTTTTCAGATGTTTCAGGACACACCGTACACTTCTCCAGAGTGGCTGTTGGCAATTTACATCCCGCCCATCAGTGTAGCAAGGCTCCCATTTCTCCATGGCCTGTCCTGCATTTCTGGTTTTGACACTTTTTTCAGCATGGCCCTTTTGACCGATGGGAAGTGAGACTTCTCTGTAGCGCTGATTTGCCTTTCCAGGTTGCTTGGTTGGCCAAAAAGGGCGTATGCGTTTTTTCCTGAATATATTCAGGAAAAAACGCATACGCCCTTTTTGGCCAAGGGCATCATTGTCAACGTTTTGCCGCTTTTCATGTGCTTTAAAGGCGATTCGTATCTACCTCCTGAAATCTGTTTCGTGCAATTCTGCCTTGATTTCAAATCCTCTTCTTTGCCTTCCCTCAATATATTTGTGGACGAGAGTTATCATTTATAACTCTGCAGGTTTGTGAATTGCAGTGCCCTGAACCTCCATTTTACAACTCGCTTTTTTGGGAGCTGGCCGCAAAAGCGCAGGATGGCTTCAGGCCCTGTTCTGGTTCCGGGGGGCAGGCTGAGCCTGTGGTTAATTCTTCTTCCTGATGGGAAAATAGAGTGACCTGTGCCTGTCCCGACACCAAGAGCTAGTCTCTCGTTGGTTCCCCGTCTTCCCGTTCATCCTCAGGACAAATTGCAACCTGTACGGAACAGGAGGTTAAAGGTGCTGATGCTCCAAGTAGGGAGATTGCTAGTAAAGCGGCTGGAAAGGTGAACCCGGGCACAAGGAGATGAGAAATGAGGTGCGTTTTAGAAACCTTTCCCCATCACACGGTGTACCATCTTCTGGGTTTCTCATGCATGTTTTCGATGTAGGAAGATGCCCTTGAACCTGGAGATTTGGAACCCATGCGATGGGTACCACGCAGTATTACTTTAAAGGGTCTGCGTTTGCTCACCCAACCTCACCAAACCTCTCAGCCCCAAGAGTGTCCACCCTTATGTCTCATCCAGCTGTGGGTCTAGATATGGTCAATCCAGGTTGCATCACAGCCCCTGAACTCATTGTGTAAGAATTTCTATCTCTTTCACTGTCGTTGTTTCATGGGTTTTTCAAAGTAATTTATTTTCATAATGGGGTTTAGCTGCTTTTCACGGCTGTGTTTATGCCGCTTTACACCCACTTGACACACTAACAGAGAGATATGAATACATAGGTTTTAAGATTATTACTAGTCAGATATATTCTTGTGCGGTGAATAGGGCGTGTTGAGTCCAGTTCTCTGAGCAAGGAGTAGGTCTTGTCTACTACATATTGGGTTTATGGAACGGTATCTGAGCTAATTTGATACCCTTGTTTTATGTATCACCCCACCTCACCTTTCCCGTTAAGCAGCAATAGTGTGTTTTCTGCATGTGTGACTCTGTTCTGTTTTGTAATTCAGTTCAAGTGTAACGCTTTTTACATTCCCTCTATCAGTGATACATTATGAGAAGTGTCCTTTTCTGTGTGACCTTTTTCACTTAGAATCGTCGTACCTAAATCCACTCATCATGCTGCTACTAACCTTATGACATTGATTTCATGGCTGAGTGATATTCCATTGTACATAAGGACCACAACTTCTTTATCCATTTTTCTCTTTCCTGGGATATTGAAGGTGGAATGAAGAGGAGGTCCTTGTCAACAGAGCAGCCCTCAACTTTGGGGTGCTTGTGTCTTGCTGATTTTTAATTTTCCCAATTTATACCCCCATGAGTGGAAGTGCCCTATGCTCTCTAAGCTGTGTTTTTCAGATGTTTCAGGACACACCGTACACTTCTCCAGAGTGGCTGTTGGCAATTTACATCCCGCCCATCAGTGTAGCAAGGCTCTCATTTCTCCATGGCCTGTCCTGCATTTCTGGTTTTGACACTTTTTTCAGCATGGCCCTTTTGACCGATGGGGAGCGAGACTTCTTTGTAGCGCTGATTTGCCTTTCCAGGTTGCTTGGTTGGCCAAAAAGGGCGTATGGGTTTTTTCCTGAATATATTCAGGAAAAAACGCATACGCCCTTTTTGGCCAAGGGCATCATTGTCAACGTTTTGCCGCTTTTCATGTGCTTTAAAGGCAATTCGTATCTACCTCCTGAAATCTGTTTCGTGCAATTCTGCCTTGATTTCAAATCCTCTTCTTTGCCTTCCCTCAATATATTTGTGGACGAGAGTTATCATTTATAACTCTGCAGGTTTGTGAATTGCAGTGCCCTGAACCTCCATTTTACAACTCGCTTTTTTGGGAGCTGGCCGCAAAAGCGCAGGATGGCTTCAGGCCCTGTTCTGGTTCCGGGGGGCAGGCTGAGCCTGTGGTTAATTCTTCTTCCTGATGGGAAAATAGAGTGACCTGTGCCTGTCCCGACACCAAGAGCTAGTCTCTCGTTGGTTCCCCGTCTTCCCGTTCATCCTCAGGACAAATTGCAACCTGTACGGAACAGGAGGTTAAAGGTGCTGATGCTCCAAGTAGGGAGATTGCTAGTAAAGCGGCTGGAAAGGTGAACCCGGGCACAAGGAGATGAGAAATGAGGTGCGTTTTAGAAACCTTTCCCCATCACACGGTGTACCATCTTCTGGGTTTCTCATGCATGTTTTCGATGTAGGAAGATGCCCTTGAACCAGGAGATTTGGAACCCATGTGATGGGTACCACGCAGTATTACTTTAAAGGGTCTGCGTTTGCTCACCCAACCTCACCAAACCTCTCAGCCCCAAGAGTGTCCACCCTTATGTCTCATCCAGCTGTGGGTCTAGATATGGTCAATCCAGGTTGCATCACAGCCCCTGAACTCATTGTGTAAGAATTTCTATCTCTTTCACTGTCGTTGTTTCATGGGTTTTTCAAAGTAATTTATTTTCATAATGGGGTTTAGCTGCTTTTCACGGCTGTGTTTATGCCGCTTTACACCCACTTGACATACTAACAGAGAGATATCAATACATAGGTTTTAAGATTATTACTAGTCAGATATATTCTTGTGCGGTGAATAGGGCGTGTTGAGTCCAGTTCTCTGAGCAAGGAGTAGGTCTTGTCTACTACATATTGGGTTTATGGAACGGTATCTGAGCTAATTTGATACCCTTGTTTTATGTATCACCCCACCTCACCTTTCCCGTTAAGCAGCCATAGTGTGTTTTCTGCATGTGTGACTCTGTTCTGTTTTGTAATTCAGTTCAAGTGTAACGCTTTTTACATTCCCTCTATCAGTGATACATTATGAGAAGTGTCCTTTTCTGTGTGACTTATTTCACTTAGAATCGTCGTACCTAAATCCACTCATCATGCTGCTACTAACCTTATGACATTGATTTCATGGCTGAGTGATATTCCATTGTACATAAGGACGACAACTTCTTTATCCATTTTTCTCTTTCCTTGGATATTTAAGGTGGAATGAAGTGGAGGTCCTTGTCAACAGAGCAGCCCTCAACTTTGGGGTGCTTGTGTCTTGCTGATTTTTCATTTTCCCAATTTATACCCCCATGAGTGGAAGTGCCCTATGCTCTCTAAGCTGTGTTTTTCAGATGTTACAGGACACACCGTACACTTCTCCAGAGTGGCTGTTGGCAATTTACATCCCGCCCATCAGTGTAGCAAGGCTCTCATTTCTCCATGGCCTGTCCTGCATTTCTGGTTTTGACACTTTTTTCAGCATGGCCCTTTTGACCGATGGGGAGCGAGACTTCTTTGTAGCGCTGATTTGCCTTTCCAGGTTGCTTGGTTGGCCAAAAAGGGCGTATGGGTTTTTTCCTGAATATATTCAGGAAAAAACGCATACGCCCTTTTTGGCCAAGGGCATCATTGTCAACGTTTTGCCGCTTTTCATGTGCTTTAAAGGCGATTCGTATCTACCTCCTGAAATCTGTTTCATGCAATTCTGCCTTGATTTCAAATCCTCTTCTTTGCCTTCCCTCAATATATTTGTGGACGAGATTTATCATTTATAACTCTGCACGTTTGTGAATTGCAGTGCCCTGAACCTCCATTTTACAACTCGCTTTTTTGGGAGCTGGCCGCAAAAGCGCAGGATGGCTTCAGGCCCTGTTCTGGTTCCGGGGGGCAGGCTGAGCCTGTGGTTAATTCTTCTTCCTGATGGGAAAATCGAGTGACCTGTGCCTGTCCCGACACCAAGAGCTTGTCTCTCGTTGGTTCCCCGTCTTCCCGTTCATCCTCAGGACAAATTGCAACCTGTACGGAACAGGAGGTTAAAGGTGCTGATGCTCCAAGTAGGGAGATTGCTAGTAAAGCGGCTGGAATGGCGAACCCGGGCACAAGGAGATGAGAAATGAGGTGCGTTTTAGAAACCTTTCCCTATCACACGGTGTACCATCTTCTGGGTTTCTCATGCATGTTTTCGATGTAGGAAGATGCCCTTGAAGCTGGAGATTTGGGACCCATGCGATGGGTACCACGCAGTATTACTTTAAAGGGTCTGTGTTTGCTCACCCAACCTCACCAAACCTCTCAGCCCCAAGAGTGTCCACCCTTATGTCTCATCCAGCTGTGGGTCTAGATATGGTCAATCCAGGTTGCATCACAGCCCCTGAACTCATTGTGTAAGTATTTCTATCTCTTTCACTGTCGTTGTTTCATGGGTTTTTCAAAGTAATTTATTTTCATAATGGGGTTTAGCTGCTTTTCACTGCTGTGTTTATGCCGCTTTACACCCACTTGACACACTAACAGAGAGATATCAATACATAGGTTTTACGATTATTATTAGTCAGGTATATTCTTGTGCGGTGAATAGGGCGTGTTGAGTCCAGTTCTCTGAGCAAGGAGTAGGTCTTGTCTATTACATATTGGGTTTATGGAACGGTATCTGAGCTAATTTGATACCCTTGTTTTATGTATCACCCCACCTCACCTTTCCCGTTAAGCAGCCATAGTGTGTTTTCTGCATGTGTGACTCTGTTCTGTTTTGTAATTCAGTTCAAGTGTAACGGTTTTTACATTCCCTCTATCAGTGATACCTTATGAGAAGTGTCCTTTTCTGTGTGACTTATTTCACTTAGAATCGTCATACCTAAATCCACTCATCATGCTGCTACTAACCTTACGACATTGATTTCCTGGCTGAGTGATATTCCATTGTACATAAGGACCACAACTTCTTTATCCATTTTTCTCTTTCCTGGGATATTTAAGGTGGAATGAAGTGGAGGTCCTGGTCAACAGAGCAGCCCTAAACTTTGGGGTGCTTGTGTCTTGCTGATTTTTAATTTTCCCAATTTATACCCCCATGAGTGGAAGTGCCCTATGCTCTCTAAGCTGTGTTTTTCAGATGTTTCAGGACTCACCGGACACTTCTCCAGAGTGGCTCTTGGCAATTTACATCCCGCCCATCAGTGTAGGAAGGCTCCCATTTCTCCATGGCCTGTCCTGCATTTCTGGTTTTGACACTTTTTTCAGCATGGCCCTTTTGACCGATGGGAAGCGAGACTTCTTTGTAGCGCTGATTTGCCTTTCCAGGTGGCTTGGTTGGCCAAAAAGGGCGTATGCGTTTTTTCCTGAATATATTCAGGAAAAAACGCATACGCCCTTTTTGGCCAAGGGCATCATTGTCAACGTTTTGCCGCTTTTCATGTGCTTTAAAGGCGATTCGTATCTACCTCCTGAAATCTGTTTCCTGCAATTCTGCCTTGATTTCAAATCCTCTTCATTGCCTTCCCTCAATATGTTTGTGGACGAGAGTTATCATTTATAACTCTGCAGGTTTGTGAATTGCAGTGCCCTGAACCTCCATTTTACAACTCGTTTTTATGGGAGCTGGCCGCAAAATCGCAGAATGGCTTCAGGCCCTGTTCTGGTTCCGGGGGGCAGGCTGAGCCTGTGGTTAATTCTTCTTTCTGATGGGAAAATAGAGTGACCTGTGCCTGTCCCAACACCAAGAGCTAGTCTCTCGTTGGTTCCACGTCTTCCCGTTTATCCTCAGGACAAATTGCAACCTGTACGGAACAGGAGGTTAAAGGTGCTGATGCTCCAAGTAGGGAGCTTGCTAGTAAAGCGGCTGGAATGGCGAACCCGGGCACAAGGAGATGAGAAATGAGGTGCGTTTTAGAAACCTTTCCCCATCACACGGTGTACCATCTTCTGGGTTTCTCATGCATGTTTTTGATGTAGGAAGATGCCCTTGAACCTGGAGATTTGGGACCCATGCGATGGGTACCACGCAGTATTCCTTTAAAGGGTCTGCGTTTGCTCACCCAACCTCACCAAACCTCTCAGCCCCAAGAGTGTCCACCCTTATGTCTCATCCAGCTGTGCGTCTAGATATGGTCAATCCAGGTTGCATCACAGCCCCTGAACGCATTGTGTAAGAATTTCTCTCTCTTTCACTGTCTTTGTTTCATGGGTGTTTCAAAGTAATTTATTTTGATAATGGGGTTTAGCTGCTTTTCACTGCTGTGTTTATGCCGCTTTACACCCACTTGACACACTAACAGAGAGATATCAATACATAGGTTTTACGATTATTATTAGTCAGATATATTCTTGTGCGGTGAATAGGGCGTGTTGAGTCCAGTTCTCTGAGCAAGGAGTAGGTCTTGTCTACTACATATTGGGTTTATGGAATGGTATCTGAGCTAATTTGATACCCTTGTTTTATGTATCACCCCACCTCACCTTTTCTGTTAAGCAGCCATAGTCTGTTTTCTGCATGTGTGACTCTGTTCTGTTTTGTAATTCAGTTCAAGTGTAACGGTTTTTACATTCCCTCTATCAGTGATACCTTATGAGAAGTGTCCTTTTCTGTGTGACTTATTTCACTTAGAATCGTCATACCTAAATCCACTCATCATGCTGCTACTAACCTTACGACATTGATTTCCTGGCTGAGTGATATTCCATTGTACATAAGGACCACAACTTCTTTATCCATTTTTCTCTTTCCTGGGATATTTAAGGTGGAATGAAGTGGAGGTCCTGGTCAACAGAGCAGCCCTAAACTTTGGGGTGCTTGTGTCTTGCTGATTTTTCATTTTCCCAATTTATACCCCCATGAGTGGAAGTGCCCTATGCTCTCTAAGCTGTGTTTTTCAGATGTTTCAGGACTCACCGGACACTTCTCCAGAGTGGCTCTTGGCAATTTACATCCCGCCCATCAGTGTAGCAAGGCTCCCATTTCTCCATGGCCTGTCCTGCATTTCTGGTTTTGACACTTTTTTCAGCATGGCCCTTTTGACCGATGGGAAGCGAGACTTCTTTGTAGCGCTGATTTGCCTTTCCAGGTGGCTTGGTTGGCCAAAAAGGGCGTATGCGTTTTTTCCTGAATATATTCAGGAAAAAACGCATACGCCCTTTTTGGCCAAGGGCATCATTGTCAACGTTTTGCCGCTTTTCATGTGCTTTAAAGGCGATTCGTATCTACCTCCTGAAATCTGTTTCCTGCAATTCTGCCTTGATTTCAAATCCTCTTCTTTGCCTTCCCTCAATATGTTTGTGGACGAGAGTTATCATTTATAACTCTGCAGGTTTGTGAATTGCAGTGCCCTGAACCTCCATTTTACAACTCGTTTTTATGGGAGCTGGCCGCAAAATCGCAGAATGGCTTCAGGCCCTGTTCTGGTTCCGGGGGTCAGGCTGAGCCTGTGGTTAATTCTTCTTTCTGATGGGAAAATAGAGTGACCTGTGCCTGTCCCAACACCAAGAGCTAGTCTCTCGTTGGTTCCACGTCTTCCCGTTTATCCTCAGGACAAATTGCAACCTCTACGGAACAGGAGGTTAAAGGTGCTGATGCTCCAAGTAGGGAGCTTGCTAGTAAAGCGGCTGGAATGGCGAACCTGGGCACAAGGAGATGAGAAATGAGGTGCGTTTTAGAAACCTTTCCCCATCACACGGTGTACCATCTTCTGGGTTTCTCATGCATGTTTTTGATGTAGGAAGATGCCCTTGAACCTGGAGATTTGGGACCCATGCGATGGGTACCACGCAGTATTCCTTTAAAGGGTCTGCGTTTGCTCACCCAACCTCACCAAACCTCTCAGCCCCAAGAGTGTCCACCCTTATATCTCATCCAGCTGTGCGTCTAGATATGGTCAATCCAGGTTGCATCACAGCCCCTGAACGCATTGTGTAAGAATTTCTCTCTCTTTCACTGTCTTTGTTTCATGGTGGTTTCAAAGTAATTTATTTTTATAATGGGGTTTAGCTGCTTTTCAATGATGTGTTTATGCCGCTTTACACCCACTTGACACACTAACAGAGAGATATCAATACATAGGTTTTACGATTATTATTAGTCAGATATATTCTTGTGCGGTGAATAGGGCGTGTTGAGTCCAGTTCTCTGAGCAAGGAGTAGGTCTTGTCTATTACATATTGGGTTTATGGAACGGTATCTGAGCTAATTTGATACCCTTGTTTTATGTATCACCCCACCTCACCTTTCCCGTTAAGCAGCCATAGTGTGTTTTCTGCATGTGTGACTCTGTTCTGTTTTGTAATTCAGTTCAAGTGTAACGGTTTTTACATTCCCTCTATCAGTGATACCTTATGAGAAGTGTCCTTTTCTGTGTGACTTATTTCACTTAGAATCGTCATACCTAAATCCACTCATCATGCTGCTACTAACCTTACGACATTGATTTCCTGGCTGAGTGATATTCCATTGTACATAAGGACCACAACTTCTTTATCCATTTTTCTCTTTCCTGGGATATTTAAGGTGGAATGAAGTGGAGGTCCTGGTCAACAGAGCAGCCCTAAACTTTGGGGTGCTTGTGTCTTGCTGATTTTTCATTTTCCCAATTTATACCCCCATGAGTGGAAGTGCCCTATGCTCTCTAAGCTGTGTTTTTCAGATGTTTCAGGACTCACCGGACACTTCTCCAGAGTGGCTCTTGGCAATTTACATCCCGCCCATCAGTGTAGCAAGGCTCCCATTTCTCCATGGCCTGTCCTGCATTTCTGGTTTTGACACTTTTTTCAGCATGGCCCTTTTGACCGATGGGAAGCGAGACTTCTTTGTAGCGCTGATTTGCCTTTCCAGGTGGCTTGGTTGGCCAAAAAGGGCGTATGCGTTTTTTCCTGAATATATTCAGGAAAAAACGCATACGCCCTTTTTGGCCAAGGGCATCATTGTCAACGTTTTGCCGCTTTTCATGTGCTTTAAAGGCGATTCGTATCTACCTCCTGAAATCTGTTTCCTGCAATTCTGCCTTGATTTCAAATCCTCTTCTTTGCCTTCCCTCAATATGTTTGTGGACGAGAGTTATCATTTATAACTCTGCAGGTTTGTGAATTGCAGTGCCCTGAACCTCCATTTTACAACTCGTTTTTATGGGAGCTGGCCGCAAAATCGCAGAATGGCTTCAGGCCCTGTTCTGGTTCCGGGGGGCAGGCTGAGCCTGTGGTTAATTCTTCTTTCTGATGGGAAAATTGAGTGACCTGTGCCTGTCCCAACACCAAGAGCTAGTCTCTCGTTGGTTCCACGTCTTCCCGTTTATCCTCAGGACAAATTGCAACCTGTACGGAACAGGAGGTTAAAGGTGCTGATGCTCCAAGTAGGGAGCTTGCTAGTAAAGCGGCTGGAATGGCGAACCCGGGCACAAGGAGATGAGAAATGAGGTGCGTTTTAGAAACCTTTCCCCATCACACGGTGTACCATCTTCTGGGTTTCTCATGCATGTTTTTGATGTAGGAAGATGCCCTTGAACCTGGAGATTTGGGACCCATGCGATGGGTACCACGCAGTATTCCTTTAAAGGGTCTGCGTTTGCTCACCCAACCTCACCAAACCTCTCAGCCCCAAGAGTGTCCACCCTTATGTCTCATCCAGCTGTGCGTCTAGATATGGTCAATCCAGGTTGCATCACAGCCCCTGAACGCATTGTGTAAGAATTTCTCTCTCTTTCACTGTCTTTGTTTCATGGTGGTTTCAAAGTAATTTATTTTTATAATGGGGTTTAGCTGCTTTTCACTGCTGTGTTTATGCCGCTTTACACCCACTTGACACACTAACAGAGAGATATCAATACATAGGTTTTACGATTATTATTAGTCAGATATATTCTTGTGTGGTGAATAGGGCGTGTTGAGTCCAGTTCTCTGAGCAAGGAGTAGGTCTTGTCTATTACATATTGGGTTTATGGAACGGTATCTGAGCTAATTTGATACCCTTGTTTTATGTATCACCCCACCTCACCTTTCCCGTTAAGCAGCCATAGTGTGTTTTCTGCATGTGTGACTCTGTTCTGTTTTGTAATTCAGTTCAAGTGTAACGGTTTTTACATTCCCTCTATCAGTGATACCTTATGAGAAGTGTCCTTTTCTGTGTGACTTATTTCACTTAGAATCGTCATACCTAAATCCACTCATAATGCTGCTACTAACCTTACGACATTGATTTCCTGGCTGAGTGATATTCCATTGTACATAAGGACCACAACTTCTTTATCCATTTTTCTCTTTCCTGGGATATTTAAGGTGGAATGAAGTGGAGGTCCTGGTCAACAGAGCAGCCCTAAACTTTGGGGTGCTTGTGTCTTGCTGATTTTTCATTTTCCCAATTTATACCCCCATGAGTGGAAGTGCCCTATGCTCTCTAAGCTGTGTTTTTCAGATGTTTCAGGACTCACCGGACACTTCTCCAGAGTGGCTCTTGGCAATTTACATCCCGCCCATCAGTGTAGCAAGGCTCCCATTTCTCCATGGCCTGTCCTGCATTTCTGGTTTTGACACTTTTTTCAGCATGGCCCTTTTGACCGATGGGAAGCGAGACTTCTTTGTAGCGCTGATTAGCCTTTCCAGGTGGCTTGGTTGGCCAAAAAGGGCGTATGCGTTTTTTCCTGAATATATTCAGGAAAAAACGCATACGCCCTTTTTGGCCAAGGGCATCATTGTCAACGTTTTGCCGCTTTTCATGTGCTTTAAAGGCGATTCGTATCTACCTCCTGAAATCTGTTTCCTGCAATTCTGCCTTGATTTCAAATCCTCTTCTTTGCCTTCCCTCAATATGTTTGTGGACGAGAGTTATCATTTATAACTCTGCAGGTTTGTGAATTGCAGTGCCCTGAACCTCCATTTTACAACTCGTTTTTATGGGAGCTGGCCGCAAAATCGCAGAATGGCTTCAGGCCCTGTTCTGGTTCCGGGGGGCAGGCTGAGCCTGTGGTTAATTCTTCTTTCTGATGGGAAAATAGAGTGACCTGTGCCTGTCCCAACACCAAGAGCTAGTCTCTCGTTGGTTCCACGTCTTCCCGTTTATCCTCAGGACAAATTGCAACCTGTACGGAACAGGAGGTTAAAGGTGCTGATGCTCCAAGTAGGGAGCTTGCTAGTAAAGCGGCTGGAATGGCGAACCCGGGCACAAGGAGATGAGAAATGAGGTGCGTTTTAGAAACCTTTCCCCATCACACGGTGTACCATCTTCTGGGTTTCTCATGCATGTTTTTGATGTAGGAAGATGCCCTTGAACCTGGAGATTTGGGACCCATGCGATGGGTACCACGCAGTATTCCTTTAAAGGGTCTGCGTTTGCTCACCCAACCTCACCAAACCTCTCAGCCCCAAGAGTGTCCACCCTTATGTCTCATCCAGCTGTGCGTCTAGATATGGTCAATCCAGGTTGCATCACAGCCCCTGAACGCATTGTGTAAGAATTTCTCTCTCTTTCACTGTCTTTGTTTCATGGTGGTTTCAAAGTAATTTATTTTTATAATGGGGTTTAGCTGCTTTTCACTGCTGTGTTTATGCCGCTTTACACCCACTTGACACACTAACAGAGAGATATCAATACATAGGTTTTACGATTATTATTAGTCAGATATATTCTTGTGTGGTGAATAGGGCGTGTTGAGTCCAGTTCTCTGAGCAAGGAGTAGGTCTTGTCTATTACATATTGGGTTTATGGAACGGTATCTGAGCTAATTTGATACCCTTGTTTTATGTATCACCCCACCTCACCTTTCCCGTTAAGCAGCCATAGTGTGTTTTCTGCATGTGTGACTCTGTTCTGTTTTGTAATTCAGTTCAAGTGTAACGGTTTTTACATTCCCTCTATCAGTGATACCTTATGAGTAGTGTCCTTTTCTGTGTGACTTATTTCACTTAGAATCGTCGTACCTAAATCCACTCATCATGCTGCTACTAACCTTACGACATTGATTTCCTGGCTGAGTGATATTCCATTGTACATAAGGACCACAACTTCTTTATCCATTTTTCTCTTTCCTGGGATATTTAAGGTGGAATGAAGTGGAGGTCCTGGTCAACAGAGCAGCCCTAAACTTTGGGGTGCTTGTGTCTTGCTGATTTTTCATTTTCCCAATTTATACCCCCATGAGTGGAAGTGCCCTATGCTCTCTAAGCTGTGTTTTTCAGATGTTTCAGGACTCACCGGACACTTCTCCAGAGTGGCTCTTGGCAATTTACATCCCGCCCATCAGTGTAGCAAGGCTCCCATTTCTCCATGGCCTGTCCTGCATTTCTGGTTTTGACACTTTTTTCAGCATGGCCCTTTTGACCGATGGGAAGCGAGACTTCTTTGTAGCGCTGATTTGCCTTTCCAGGTGGCTTGGTTGGCCAAAAAGGGCGTATGCGTTTTTTCCTGAATATATTCAGGAAAAAACGCATACGCCCTTTTTGGCCAAGGGCATCATTGTCAACGTTTTGCCGCTTTTCATGTGCTTTAAAGGCGATTCGTATCTACCTCCTGAAATCTGTTTCCTGCAATTCTGCCTTGATTTCAAATCCTCTTCTTTGCCTTCCCTCAATATGTTTGTGGACGAGAGTTATCATTTATAACTCTGCAGGTTTGTGAATTGCAGTGCCCTGAACCTCCATTTTACAACTCGTTTTTATGGGAGCTGGCCGCAAAATCGCAGAATGGCTTCAGGCCCTGTTCTGGTTCCGGGGGTCAGGCTGAGCCTGTGGTTAATTCTTCTTTCTGATGGGAAAATAGAGTGACCTGTGCCTGTCCCAACACCAAGAGCTAGTCTCTCGTTGGTTCCACGTCTTCCCGTTTATCCTCAGGACAAATTGCAACCTGTACGGAACAGGAGGTTAAAGGTGCTGATGCTCCAAGTAGGGAGCTTGCTAGTAAAGCGGCTGGAATGGCGAACCCGGGCACAAGGAGATGAGAAATGAGGTGCGTTTTAGAAACCTTTCCCCATCACACGGTGTACCATCTTCTGGGTTTCTCATGCATGTTTTTGATGTAGGAAGATGCCCTTGAACCTGGAGATTTGGGACCCATGCGATGGGTACCACGCAGTATTCCTTTAAAGGGTCTGCGTTTGCTCACCCAACCTCACCAAACCTCTCAGCCCCAAGAGTGTCCACCCTTATGTCTCATCCAGCTGTGCGTCTAGATATGGTCAATCCAGGTTGCATCACAGCCCCTGAACGCATTGTGTAAGAATTTCTCTCTCTTTCACTGTCTTTGTTTCATGGGTGTTTCAAAGTAATTTATTTTTATAATGGGGTTTAGCTGCTTTTCACTGCTGTGTTTATGCCGCTTTACACCCACTTGACACACTAACAGGGAGATATCAATACATAGGTTTTACGATTATTATTAATCAGATATATTCTTGTGCGTTGAATAGGGCGTGTTGAGTCCAGTTCTCTGAGCAAGGAGTAGGTCTTGTCTATTACATATTGGGTTTATGGAATGGTATCTGAGCTAATTTGATACCCTTGTTTTATGTATCACCCCACCTCACCTTTCCCGTTAAGCAGCCATAGTGTGTTTTCTGCATGTGTGACTCTGTTCTGTTTTGTAATTCAGTTCAAGTGTAACGGTTTTTACATTCCCTCTATCAGTGATACCTTATGAGTAGTGTCCTTTTCTGTGTGACTTATTTCACTTAGAATCGTCATACCTAAATCCACTCATCATGCTGCTACTAACCTTACGACATTGATTTCCTGGCTGAGTGATATTCCATTGTACATAAGGACCACAACTTCTTTATCCATTTTTCTCTTTCCTTGGATATTTAAGGTGGAATGAAGTGGAGGTCCTGGTCAACAGAGCAGCCCTAAACTTTGGGGTGCTTGTGTCTTGCTGATTTTTAATTTTCCCAATTTATACCCCCATGAGTGGAAGTGCCCTATGCTCTCTAAGCTGTGTTTTTCAGATGTTTCAGGACTCACCAGACACTTCTCCAGAGTGGCTCTTGGCAATTTACATCCCGCCCATCAGTGTAGCAAGGCTCCCATTTCTCCATGGCCTGTCCTGCATTTCTGGTTTTGACACTTTTTTCAGCATGGCCCTTTTGACCGATGGGAAGCGAGACTTCTTTGTAGCGCTGATTTGCCTTTCCAGGTGGCTTGGTTGGCCAAAAAGGGCGTATGCGTTTTTTCCTGAATATATTCAGGAAAAAACGCATACGCCCTTTTTGGCCAAGGGCATCATCGTCAACGTTTTGCCGCTTTTCATGTGCTTTAAAGGCGATTCGTATCTACCTCCTGAAATCTGTTTCCTGCAATTCTGCCTTGATTTCAAATCCTCTTCTTTGCCTTCCCTCAATATGTTTGTGGACGAGAGTTATCATTTATAACTCTGCAGGTTTGTGAATTGCAGTGCCCTGAACCTCCATTTTACAACTCGTTTTTATGGGAGCTGGCCGCAAAATCGCAGAATGGCTTCAGGCCCTGTTCTGGTTCCGGGGGGCAGGCTGAGCCTGTGGTTAATTCTTCTTTCTGATGGGAAAATAGAGTGACCTGTGCCTGTCCCAACACCAAGAGCTAGTCTCTCGTTGGTTCCACGTCTTCCCGTTTATCCTCAGGACAAATTGCAACCTGTACGGAACAGGAGGTTAAAGGTGCTGATGCTCCAAGTAGGGAGCTTGCTAGTAAAGCGGCTGGAATGGCGAACCCGGGCACAAGGAGATGAGAAATGAGGTGCGTTTTAGAAACCTTTCCCCATCACACGGTGTACCATCTTCTGGGTTTCTCATGCATGTTTTTGATGTAGGAAGATGCCCTTGAACCTGGAGATTTGGGACCCATGCGATGGGTACCACGCAGTATTCCTTTAAAGGGTCTGCGTTTGCTCACCCAACCTCACCAAACCTCTCAGCCCCAAGAGTGTCCACCCTTATGTCTCATCCAGCTGTGCGTCTAGATATGGTCAATCCAGGTTGCATCACAGCCCCTGAACGCATTGTGTAAGAATTTCTCTCTCTTTCACTGTCTTTGTTTCATGGGTGTTTCAAAGTAATTTATTTTTATAATGGGGTTTAGCTGCTTTTCACTGCTGTGTTTATGCCGCTTTACACCCACTTGACACACTAACAGAGAGATATCAATACATAGGTTTTACGATTATTATTAGTCAGATATATTCTTGTGCGGTGAATAGGGCGTGTTGAGTCCAGTTCTCTGAGCAAGGAGTAGGTCTTGTCTACTACATATTGGGTTTATGGAATGGTATCTGAGCTAATTTGATACCCTTGTTTTATGTATCACCCCACCTCACCTTTCCTGTTAAGCAGCCATAGTCTGTTTTCTGCATGTGTGACTCTGTTCTGTTTTGTAATTCAGTTCAAGTGTAACGGTTTTTACATTCCCTCTATCAGTGATACCTTATGAGAAGTGTCCTTTTCTGTGTGACTTATTTCACTTAGAATCGTCATACCTAAATCCACTCATCATGCTGCTACTAACCTTACGACATTGATTTCCTGGCTGAGTGATATTCCATTGTACATAAGGACCACAACTTCTTTATCCATTTTTCTCTTTCCTGGGATATTTAAGGTGGAATGAAGTGGAGGTCCTGGTCAACAGAGCAGCCCTAAACTTTGGGGTGCTTGTGTCTTGCTGATTTTTAATTTTCCCAATTTATACCCCCATGAGTGGAAGTGACCTATGCTCTCTAAGCTGTGTTTTTCAGATGTTTCAGGACTCACCGGACACTTCTCCAGAGTGGCTCTTGGCAATTTACATCCCGCCCATCAGTGTAGCAAGGCTCCCATTTCTCCATGGCCTGTCCTGCATTTCTGGTTTTGACACTTTTTTCAGCATGGCCCTTTTGACCGATGGGAAGCGAGACTTCTTTGTAGCGCTGATTTGCCTTTCCAGGTGGCTTGGTTGGCCAAAAAGGGCGTATGCGTTTTTTCCTGAATATATTCAGGAAAAAACGCATACGCCCTTTTTGGCCAAGGGCATCATCGTCAACGTTTTGCCGCTTTTCATGTGCTTTAAAGGCGATTCGTATCTACTTCCTGAAATCTGTTTCCTGCAATTCTGCCTTGATTTCAAATCCTCTTCTTTGCCTTCCCTCAATATATTTGTGGACGGGAGTTATCATTTATAACTCTGCAGGTTTGTGAATTGCAGTGCCCTGAACCTCCATTTTACAACTCGCTTTTTTGGGAGCTGGCCGCAAAATCGCAGAATGGCTTCAGGCCCTGTTCTGGTTCCGGGGGTCAGGCTGAGCCTGTGGTTAATTCTTCTTTCTGATGGGAAAATAGAGTGACCTGTGCCTGTCCCAACACCAAGAGCTAGTCTCTCGTTGGTTCCACGTCTTCCCGTTTATCCTCAGGACAAATTGCAACCTGTACGGAACAGGAGGTTAAAGGTGCTGATGCTCCAAGTAGGGAGCTTGCTAGTAAAGCGGCTGGAATGGCGAACCTGGGCACAAGGAGATGAGAAATGAGGTGCGTTTTAGAAACCTTTCCCCATCACACGGTGTACCATCTTCTGGGTTTCTCATGCATGTTTTTGATGTAGGAAGATGCCCTTGAACCTGGAGATTTGGAACCCATGCGATGGGTACCACGCAGTATTCCTTTAAAGGGTCTGCGTTTGCTCACCCAACCTCACCAAACCTCTCAGCCCCAAGAGTGTCCACCCTTATATCTCATCCAGCTGTGCGTCTAGATATGGTCAATCCAGGTTGCATCACAGCCCCTGAACGCATTGTGTAAGAATTTCTCTCTCTTTCACTGTCTTTGTTTCATGGTGGTTTCAAAGTAATTTATTTTTATAATGGGGTTTAGCTGCTTTTCAATGATGTGTTTATGCCGCTTTACACCCACTTGACACACTAACAGAGAGATATCAATACATAGGTTTTACGATTATTATTAGTCAGATATATTCTTGTGCGGTGAATAGGGCGTGTTGAGTCCAGTTCTCTGAGCAAGGAGTAGGTCTTGTCTATTACATATTGGGTTTATGGAACGGTATCTGAGCTAATTTGATACCCTTGTTTTATGTATCACCCCACCTCACCTTTCCCGTTAAGCAGCCATAGTGTGTTTTCTGCATGTGTGACTCTGTTCTGTTTTGTAATTCAGTTCAAGTGTAACGGTTTTTACATTCCCTCTATCAGTGATACCTTATGAGTAGTGTCCTTTTCTGTGTGACTTATTTCACTTAGAATCGTCATACCTAAATCCACTCATCATGCTGCTACTAACCTTACGACATTGATTTCCTGGCTGAGTGATATTCCATTGTACATAAGGACCACAACTTCTTTATCCATTTTTCTCTTTCCTTGGATATTTAAGGTGGAATGAAGTGGAGGTCCTGGTCAACAGAGCAGCCCTAAACTTTGGGGTGCTTGTGTCTTGCTGATTTTTAATTTTCCCAATTTATACCCCCATGAGTGGAAGTGCCCTATGCTCTCTAAGCTGTGTTTTTCAGATGTTTCAGGACTCACCGGACACTTCTCCAGAGTGGCTCTTGGCAATTTACATCCCGCCCATCAGTGTAGCAAGGCTCCCATTTCTCCATGGCCTGTCCTGCATTTCTGGTTTTGACACTTTTTTCAGCATGGCCCTTTTGACCGATGGGAAGCGAGACTTCTTTGTAGCGCTGATTTGCCTTTCCAGGTGGCTTGGTTGGCCAAAAAGGGCGTATGCGTTTTTTCCTGAATATATTCAGGAAAAAACGCATACGCCCTTTTTGGCCAAGGGCATCATCGTCAACGTTTTGCCGCTTTTCATGTGCTTTAAAGGCGATTCGTATCTACCTCCTGAAATCTGTTTCCTGCAATTCTGCCTTGATTTCAAATCCTCTTCTTTGCCTTCCCTCAATATGTTTGTGGACGAGAGTTATCATTTATAACTCTGCAGGTTTGTGAATTGCAGTGCCCTGAACCTCCATTTTACAACTCGTTTTTATGGGAGCTGGCCGCAAAATCGCAGAATGGCTTCAGGCCCTGTTCTGGTTCCGGGGGGCAGGCTGAGCCTGTGGTTAATTCTTCTTTCTGATGGGAAAATAGAGTGACCTGTGCCTGTCCCAACACCAAGAGCTAGTCTCTCGTTGGTTCCACGTCTTCCCGTTTATCCTCAGGACAAATTGCAACCTGTACGGAACAGGAGGTTAAAGGTGCTGATGCTCCAAGTAGGGAGCTTGCTAGTAAAGCGGCTGGAATGGCGAACCCGGGCACAAGGAGATGAGAAATGAGGTGCGTTTTAGAAACCTTTCCCCATCACACGGTGTACCATCTTCTGGGTTTCTCATGCATGTTTTTGATGTAGGAAGATGCCCTTGAACCTGGAGATTTGGGACCCATGCGATGGGTACCACGCAGTATTCCTTTAAAGGGTCTGCGTTTGCTCACCCAACCTCACCAAACCTCTCAGCCCCAAGAGTGTCCACCCTTATGTCTCATCCAGCTGTGCGTCTAGATATGGTCAATCCAGGTTGCATCACAGCCCCTGAACGCATTGTGTAAGAATTTCTCTCTCTTTCACTGTCTTTGTTTCATGGGTGTTTCAAAGTAATTTATTTTTATAATGGGGTTTAGCTGCTTTTCACTGCTGTGTTTATGCCGCTTTACACCCACTTGACACACTAACAGAGAGATATCAATACATAGGTTTTACGATTATTATTAGTCAGATATATTCTTGTGCGGTGAATAGGGCGTGTTGAGTCCAGTTCTCTGAGCAAGGAGTAGGTCTTGTCTACTACATATTGGGTTTATGGAATGGTATCTGAGCTAATTTGATACCCTTGTTTTATGTATCACCCCACCTCACCTTTCCTGTTAAGCAGCCATAGTCTGTTTTCTGCATGTGTGACTCTGTTCTGTTTTGTAATTCAGTTCAAGTGTAACGGTTTTTACATTCCCTCTATCAGTGATACCTTATGAGAAGTGTCCTTTTCTGTGTGACTTATTTCACTTAGAATCGTCATACCTAAATCCACTCATCATGCTGCTACTAACCTTACGACATTGATTTCCTGGCTGAGTGATATTCCATTGTACATAAGGACCACAACTTCTTTATCCATTTTTCTCTTTCCTGGGATATTTAAGGTGGAATGAAGTGGAGGTCCTGGTCAACAGAGCAGCCCTAAACTTTGGGGTGCTTGTGTCTTGCTGATTTTTCATTTTCCCAATTTATACCCCCATGAGTGGAAGTGCCCTATGCTCTCTAAGCTGTGTTTTTCAGATGTTTCAGGACTCACCGGACACTTCTCCAGAGTGGCTCTTGGCAATTTACATCCCGCCCATCAGTGTAGCAAGGCTCCCATTTCTCCATGGCCTGTCCTGCATTTCTGGTTTTGACACTTTTTTCAGCATGGCCCTTTTGACCGATGGGAAGCGAGACTTCTTTGTAGCGCTGATTTGCCTTTCCAGGTGGCTTGGTTGGCCAAAAAGGGCGTATGCGTTTTTTCCTGAATATATTCAGGAAAAAACGCATACGCCCTTTTTGGCCAAGGGCATCATCGTCAACGTTTTGCCGCTTTTCATGTGCTTTAAAGGCGATTCGTATCTACTTCCTGAAATCTGTTTCCTGCAATTCTGCCTTGATTTCAAATCCTCTTCTTTGCCTTCCCTCAATATGTTTGTGGACGAGAGTTATCATTTATAACTCTGCAGGTTTGTGAATTGCAGTGCCCTGAACCTCCATTTTACAACTCGTTTTTATGGGAGCTGGCCGCAAAATCGCAGAATGGCTTCAGGCCCTGTTCTGGTTCCGGGGGGCAGGCTGAGCCTGTGGTTAATTCTTCTTTCTGATGGGAAAATTGAGTGACCTTTGCCTGTCCCAACACCAAGAGCTAGTCTCTCGTTGGTTCCACGTCTTCCCGTTTATCCTCAGGACAAATTGCAACCTGTACGGAACAGGAGGTTAAAGGTGCTGATGCTCCAAGTAGGGAGCTTGCTAGTAAAGCGGCTGGAATGGCGAACCCGGGCACAAGGAGATGAGAAATGAGGTGCGTTTTAGAAACCTTTCCCCATCACACGGTGTACCATCTTCTGGGTTTCTCATGCATGTTTTTGATGTAGGAAGATGCCCTTGAACCTGGAGATTTGGGACCCATGCGATGGGTACCACGCAGTATTCCTTTAAAGGGTCTGCGTTTGCTCACCCAACCTCACCAAACCTCTCAGCCCCAAGAGTGTCCACCCTTATGTCTCATCCAGCTGTGCGTCTAGATATGGTCAATCCAGGTTGCATCACAGCCCCTGAACGCATTGTGTAAGAATTTCTCTCTCTTTCACTGTCTTTGTTTCATGGGTGTTTCAAAGTAATTTATTTTGATAATGGGGTTTAGCTGCTTTTCACTGCTGTGTTTATGCCGCTTTACACCCACTTGACACACTAACAGAGAGATATCAATACATAGGTTTTACGATTATTATTAGTCAGATATATTCTTGTGCGGTGAATAGGGCGTGTTGAGTCCAGTTCTCTGAGCAAGGAGTAGGTCTTGTCTACTACATATTGGGTTTATGGAATGGTATCTGAGCTAATTTGATACCCTTGTTTTATGTATCACCCCACCTCACCTTTCCTGTTAAGCAGCCATAGTCTGTTTTCTGCATGTGTGACTCTGTTCTGTTTTGTAATTCAGTTCAAGTGTAACGGTTTTTACATTCCCTCTATCAGTGATACCTTATGAGAAGTGTCCTTTTCTGTGTGACTTATTTCACTTAGAATCGTCATACCTAAATCCACTCATCATGCTGCTACTAACCTTACGACATTGATTTCCTGGCTGAGTGATATTCCATTGTACATAAGGACCACAACTTCTTTATCCATTTTTCTCTTTCCTGGGATATTTAAGGTGGAATGAAGTGGAGGTCCTGGTCAACAGAGCAGCCCTAAACTTTGGGGTGCTTGTGTCTTGCTGATTTTTCATTTTCCCAATTTATACCCCCATGAGTGGAAGTGCCCTATGCTCTCTAAGCTGTGTTTTTCAGATGTTTCAGGACTCACCGGACACTTCTCCAGAGTGGCTCTTGGCAATTTACATCCCGCCCATCAGTGTAGCAAGGCTCCCATTTCTCCATGGCCTGTCCTGCATTTCTGGTTTTGACACTTTTTTCAGCATGGCCCTTTTGACCGATGGGAAGCGAGACTTCTTTGTAGCGCTGATTTGCCTTTCCAGGTGGCTTGGTTGGCCAAAAAGGGCGTATGCGTTTTTTCCTGAATATATTCAGGAAAAAACGCATACGCCCTTTTTGGCCAAGGGCATCATTGTCAACGTTTTGCCGCTTTTCATGTGCTTTAAAGGCGATTCGTATCTACCTCCTGAAATCTGTTTCCTGCAATTCTGCCTTGATTTCAAATCCTCTTCTTTGCCTTCCCTCAATATGTTTGTGGACGAGAGTTATCATTTATAACTCTGCAGGTTTGTGAATTGCAGTGCCCTGAACCTCCATTTTACAACTCGTTTTTATGGGAGCTGGCCGCAAAATCGCAGAATGGCTTCAGGCCCTGTTCTGGTTCCGGGGGGCAGGCTGAGCCTGTGGTTAATTCTTCTTTCTGATGGGAAAATTGAGTGACCTGTGCCTGTCCCAACACCAAGAGCTAGTCTCTCGTTGGTTCCACGTCTTCCCGTTTATCCTCAGGACAAATTGCAACCTGTACGGAACAGGAGGTTAAAGGTGCTGATGCTCCAAGTAGGGAGCTTGCTAGTAAAGCGGCTGGAATGGCGAACCTGGGCACAAGGAGATGAGAAATGAGGTGCGTTTTAGAAACCTTTCCCCATCACACGGTGTACCATCTTCTGGGTTTCTCATGCATGTTTTTGATGTAGGAAGATGCCCTTGAACCTGGAGATTTGGAACCCATGCGATGGGTACCACGCAGTATTCCTTTAAAGGGTCTGCGTTTGCTCACCCAACCTCACCAAACCTCTCAGCCCCAAGAGTGTCCACCCTTATATCTCATCCAGCTGTGCGTCTAGATATGGTCAATCCAGGTTGCATCACAGCCCCTGAACGCATTGTGTAAGAATTTCTCTCTCTTTCACTGTCTTTGTTTCATGGTGGTTTCAAAGTAATTTATTTTTATAATGGGGTTTAGCTGCTTTTCAATGATGTGTTTATGCCGCTTTACACCCACTTGACACACTAACAGAGAGATATCAATACATAGGTTTTACGATTATTATTAGTCAGATATATTCTTGTGCGGTGAATAGGGCGTGTTGAGTCCAGTTCTCTGAGCAAGGAGTAGGTCTTGTCTATTACATATTGGGTTTATGGAACGGTATCTGAGCTAATTTGATACCCTTGTTTTATGTATCACCCCACCTCACCTTTCCCGTTAAGCAGCCATAGTGTGTTTTCTGCATGTGTGACTCTGTTCTGTTTTGTAATTCAGTTCAAGTGTAACGGTTTTTACATTCCCTCTATCAGTGATACCTTATGAGAAGTGTCCTTTTCTGTGTGACTTATTTCACTTAGAATCGTCATACCTAAATCCACTCATCATGCTGCTACTAACCTTACGACATTGATTTCCTGGCTGAGTGATATTCCATTGTACATAAGGACCACAACTTCTTTATCCATTTTTCTCTTTCCTGGGATATTTAAGGTGGAATGAAGTGGAGGTCCTGGTCAACAGAGCAGCCCTAAACTTTGGGGTGCTTGTGTCTTGCTGATTTTTCATTTTCCCAATTTATACCCCCATGAGTGGAAGTGCCCTATGCTCTCTAAGCTGTGTTTTTCAGATGTTTCAGGACTCACCGGACACTTCTCCAGAGTGGCTCTTGGCAATTTACATCCCGCCCATCAGTGTAGCAAGGCTCCCATTTCTCCATGGCCTGTCCTGCATTTCTGGTTTTGACACTTTTTTCAGCATGGCCCTTTTGACCGATGGGAAGCGAGACTTCTTTGTAGCGCTGATTTGCCTTTCCAGGTGGCTTGGTTGGCCAAAAAGGGCGTATGCGTTTTTTCCTGAATATATTCAGGAAAAAACGCATACGCCCTTTTTGGCCAAGGGCATCATTGTCAACGTTTTGCCGCTTTTCATGTGCTTTAAAGGCGATTCGTATCTACCTCCTGAAATCTGTTTCCTGCAATTCTGCCTTGATTTCAAATCCTCTTCTTTGCCTTCCCTCAATATGTTTGTGGACGAGAGTTATCATTTATAACTCTGCAGGTTTGTGAATTGCAGTGCCCTGAACCTCCATTTTACAACTCGTTTTTATGGGAGCTGGCCGCAAAATCGCAGAATGGCTTCAGGCCCTGTTCTGGTTCCGGGGGGCAGGCTGAGCCTGTGGTTAATTCTTCTTTCTGATGGGAAAATTGAGTGACCTGTGCCTGTCCCAACACCAAGAGCTAGTCTCTCGTTGGTTCCACGTCTTCCCGTTTATCCTCAGGACAAATTGCAACCTGTACGGAACAGGAGGTTAAAGGTGCTGATGCTCCAAGTAGGGAGCTTGCTAGTAAAGCGGCTGGAATGGCGAACCCGGGCACAAGGAGATGAGAAATGAGGTGCGTTTTAGAAACCTTTCCCCATCACACGGTGTACCATCTTCTGGGTTTCTCATGCATGTTTTTGATGTAGGAAGATGCCCTTGAACCTGGAGATTTGGGACCCATGCGATGGGTACCACGCAGTATTCCTTTAAAGGGTCTGCGTTTGCTCACCCAACCTCACCAAACCTCTCAGCCCCAAGAGTGTCCACCCTTATGTCTCATCCAGCTGTGCGTCTAGATATGGTCAATCCAGGTTGCATCACAGCCCCTGAACGCATTGTGTAAGAATTTCTCTCTCTTTCACTGTCTTTGTTTCATGGTGGTTTCAAAGTAATTTATTTTTATAATGGGGTTTAGCTGCTTTTCACTGCTGTGTTTATGCCGCTTTACACCCACTTGACACACTAACAGAGAGATATCAATACATAGGTTTTACGATTATTATTAGTCAGATATATTCTTGTGCGGTGAATAGGGCGTGTTGAGTCCAGTTCTCTGAGCAAGGAGTAGGTCTTGTCTATTACATATTGGGTTTATGGAACGGTATCTGAGCTAATTTGATACCCTTGTTTTATGTATCACCCCACCTCACCTTTCCCGTTAAGCAGCCATAGTGTGTTTTCTGCATGTGTGACTCTGTTCTGTTTTGTAATTCAGTTCAAGTGTAACGGTTTTTACATTCCCTCTATCAGTGATACCTTATGAGAAGTGTCCTTTTCTGTGTGACTTATTTCACTTAGAATCGTCATACCTAAATCCACTCATCATGCTGCTACTAACCTTACGACATTGATTTCCTGGCTGAGTGATATTCCATTGTACATAAGGACCACAACTTCTTTATCCATTTTTCTCTTTCCTGGGATATTTAAGGTGGAATGAAGTGGAGGTCCTGGTCAACAGAGCAGCCCTAAACTTTGGGGTGCTTGTGTCTTGCTGATTTTTCATTTTCCCAATTTATACCCCCATGAGTGGAAGTGCCCTATGCTCTCTAAGCTGTGTTTTTCAGATGTTTCAGGACTCACCGGACACTTCTCCAGAGTGGCTCTTGGCAATTTACATCCCGCCCATCAGTGTAGCAAGGCTCCCATTTCTCCATGGCCTGTCCTGCATTTCTGGTTTTGACACTTTTTTCAGCATGGCCCTTTTGACCGATGGGAAGCGAGACTTCTTTGTAGCGCTGATTTGCCTTTCCAGGTGGCTTGGTTGGCCAAAAAGGGCGTATGCGTTTTTTCCTGAATATATTCAGGAAAAAACGCATACGCCCTTTTTGGCCAAGGGCATCATTGTCAACGTTTTGCCGCTTTTCATGTGCTTTAAAGGCGATTCGTATCTACCTCCTGAAATCTGTTTCCTGCAATTCTGCCTTGATTTCAAATCCTCTTCTTTGCCTTCCCTCAATATGTTTGTGGACGAGAGTTATCATTTATAACTCTGCAGGTTTGTGAATTGCAGTGCCCTGAACCTCCATTTTACAACTCGTTTTTATGGGAGCTGGCCGCAAAATCGCAGAATGGCTTCAGGCCCTGTTCTGGTTCCGGGGGGCAGGCTGAGCCTGTGGTTAATTCTTCTTTCTGATGGGAAAATTGAGTGACCTGTGCCTGTCCCAACACCAAGAGCTAGTCTCTCGTTGGTTCCACGTCTTCCCGTTTATCCTCAGGACAAATTGCAACCTGTACGGAACAGGAGGTTAAAGGTGCTGATGCTCCAAGTAGGGAGCTTGCTAGTAAAGCGGCTGGAATGGCGAACCCGGGCACAAGGAGATGAGAAATGAGGTGCGTTTTAGAAACCTTTCCCCATCACACGGTGTACCATCTTCTGGGTTTCTCATGCATGTTTTTGATGTAGGAAGATGCCCTTGAACCTGGAGATTTGGGACCCATGCGATGGGTACCACGCAGTATTCCTTTAAAGGGTCTGCGTTTGCTCACCCAACCTCACCAAACCTCTCAGCCCCAAGAGTGTCCACCCTTATGTCTCATCCAGCTGTGCGTCTAGATATGGTCAATCCAGGTTGCATCACAGCCCCTGAACGCATTGTGTAAGAATTTCTCTCTCTTTCACTGTCTTTGTTTCATGGTGGTTTCAAAGTAATTTATTTTTATAATGGGGTTTAGCTGCTTTTCACTGCTGTGTTTATGCCGCTTTACACCCACTTGACACACTAACAGAGAGATATCAATACATAGGTTTTACGATTATTATTAGTCAGATATATTCTTGTGCGGTGAATAGGGCGTGTTGAGTCCAGTTCTCTGAGCAAGGAGTAGGTCTTGTCTATTACATATTGGGTTTATGGAACGGTATCTGAGCTAATTTGATACCCTTGTTTTATGTATCACCCCACCTCACCTTTCCCGTTAAGCAGCCATAGTGTGTTTTCTGCATGTGTGACTCTGTTCTGTTTTGTAATTCAGTTCAAGTGTAACGGTTTTTACATTCCCTCTATCAGTGATACCTTATGAGAAGTGTCCTTTTCTGTGTGACTTATTTCACTTAGAATCGTCATACCTAAATCCACTCATCATGCTGCTACTAACCTTACGACATTGATTTCCTGGCTGAGTGATATTCCATTGTACATAAGGACCACAACTTCTTTATCCATTTTTCTCTTTCCTGGGATATTTAAGGTGGAATGAAGTGGAGGTCCTGGTCAACAGAGCAGCCCTAAACTTTGGGGTGCTTGTGTCTTGCTGATTTTTAATTTTCCCAATTTATACCCCCATGAGTGGAAGTGCCCTATGCTCTCTAAGCTGTGTTTTTCAGATGTTTCAGGACTCACCGGACACTTCTCCAGAGTGGCTCTTGGCAATTTACATCCCGCCCATCAGTGTAGCAAGGCTCCCATTTCTCCATGGCCTGTCCTGCATTTCTGGTTTTGACACTTTTTTCAGCATGGCCCTTTTGACCGATGGGAAGCGAGACTTCTTTGTAGCGCTGATTTGCCTTTCCAGGTGGCTTGGTTGGCCAAAAAGGGCGTATGCGTTTTTTCCTGAATATATTCAGGAAAAAACGCATACGCCCTTTTTGGCCAAGGGCATCATTGTCAACGTTTTGCCGCTTTTCATGTGCTTTAAAGGCGATTCGTATCTACCTCCTGAAATCTGTTTCCTGCAATTCTGCCTTGATTTCAAATCCTCTTCTTTGCCTTCCCTCAATATGTTTGTGGACGAGAGTTATCATTTATAACTCTGCAGGTTTGTGAATTGCAGTGCCCTGAACCTCCATTTTACAACTCGTTTTTATGGGAGCTGGCCGCAAAATCGCAGAATGGCTTCAGGCCCTGTTCTGGTTCCGGGGGTCAGGCTGAGCCTGTGGTTAATTCTTCTTTCTGATGGGAAAATAGAGTGACCTGTGCCTGTCCCAACACCAAGAGCTAGTCTCTCGTTGGTTCCACGTCTTCCCGTTTATCCTCAGGACAAATTGCAACCTGTACGGAACAGGAGGTTAAAGGTGCTGATGCTCCAAGTAGGGAGCTTGCTAGTAAAGCGGCTGGAATGGCGAACCCGGGCACAAGGAGATGAGAAATGAGGTGCGTTTTAGAAACCTTTCCCCATCACACGGTGTACCATCTTCTGGGTTTCTCATGCATGTTTTTGATGTAGGAAGATGCCCTTGAACCTGGAGATTTGGGACCCATGCGATGGGTACCACGCAGTATTCCTTTAAAGGGTCTGCGTTTGCTCACCCAACCTCACCAAACCTCTCAGCCCCAAGAGTGTCCACCCTTATGTCTCATCCAGCTGTGCGTCTAGATATGGTCAATCCAGGTTGCATCACAGCCCCTGAACGCATTGTGTAAGAATTTCTCTCTCTTTCACTGTCTTTGTTTCATGGTGGTTTCAAAGTAATTTATTTTTATAATGGGGTTTAGCTGCTTTTCACTGCTGTGTTTATGCCGCTTTACACCCACTTGACACACTAACAGAGAGATATCAATACATAGGTTTTACGATTATTATTAGTCAGATATATTCTTGTGCGGTGAATAGGGCGTGTTGAGTCCAGTTCTCTGAGCAAGGAGTAGGTCTTGTCTATTACATATTGGGTTTATGGAACGGTATCTGAGCTAATTTGATACCCTTGTTTTATGTATCACCCCACCTCACCTTTCCCGTTAAGCAGCCATAGTGTGTTTTCTGCATGTGTGACTCTGTTCTGTTTTGTAATTCAGTTCAAGTGTAACGGTTTTTACATTCCCTCTATCAGTGATACCTTATGAGTAGTGTCCTTTTCTGTGTGACTTATTTCACTTAGAATCGTCGTACCTAAATCCACTCATCATGCTGCTACTAACCTTACGACATTGATTTCCTGGCTGAGTGATATTCCATTGTACATAAGGACCACAACTTCTTTATCCATTTTTCTCTTTCCTGGGATATTTAAGGTGGAATGAAGTGGAGGTCCTGGTCAACAGAGCAGCCCTAAACTTTGGGGTGCTTGTGTCTTGCTGATTTTTCATTTTCCCAATTTATACCCCCATGAGTGGAAGTGCCCTATGCTCTCTAAGCTGTGTTTTTCAGATGTTTCAGGACTCACCGGACACTTCTCCAGAGTGGCTCTTGGCAATTTACATCCCGCCCATCAGTGTAGCAAGGCTCCCATTTCTCCATGGCCTGTCCTGCATTTCTGGTTTTGACACTTTTTTCAGCATGGCCCTTTTGACCGATGGGAAGCGAGACTTCTTTGTAGCGCTGATTTGCCTTTCCAGGTGGCTTGGTTGGCCAAAAAGGGCGTATGCGTTTTTTCCTGAATATATTCAGGAAAAAACGCATACGCCCTTTTTGGCCAAGGGCATCATTGTCAACGTTTTGCCGCTTTTCATGTGCTTTAAAGGCGATTCGTATCTACCTCCTGAAATCTGTTTCCTGCAATTCTGCCTTGATTTCAAATCCTCTTCTTTGCCTTCCCTCAATATGTTTGTGGACGAGAGTTATCATTTATAACTCTGCAGGTTTGTGAATTGCAGTGCCCTGAACCTCCATTTTACAACTCGTTTTTATGGGAGCTGGCCGCAAAATCGCAGAATGGCTTCAGGCCCTGTTCTGGTTCCGGGGGTCAGGCTGAGCCTGTGGTTAATTCTTCTTTCTGATGGGAAAATAGAGTGACCTGTGCCTGTCCCAACACCAAGAGCTAGTCTCTCGTTGGTTCCACGTCTTCCCGTTTATCCTCAGGACAAATTGCAACCTGTACGGAACAGGAGGTTAAAGGTGCTGATGCTCCAAGTAGGGAGCTTGCTAGTAAAGCGGCTGGAATGGCGAACCCGGGCACAAGGAGATGAGAAATGAGGTGCGTTTTAGAAACCTTTCCCCATCACACGGTGTACCATCTTCTGGGTTTCTCATGCATGTTTTTGATGTAGGAAGATGCCCTTGAACCTGGAGATTTGGGACCCATGCGATGGGTACCACGCAGTATTCCTTTAAAGGGTCTGCGTTTGCTCACCCAACCTCACCAAACCTCTCAGCCCCAAGAGTGTCCACCCTTATGTCTCATCCAGCTGTGCGTCTAGATATGGTCAATCCAGGTTGCATCACAGCCCCTGAACGCATTGTGTAAGAATTTCTCTCTCTTTCACTGTCTTTGTTTCATGGTGGTTTCAAAGTAATTTATTTTTATAATGGGGTTTAGCTGCTTTTCACTGCTGTGTTTATGCCGCTTTACACCCACTTGACACACTAACAGAGAGATATCAATACATAGGTTTTACGATTATTATTAGTCAGATATATTCTTGTGCGGTGAATAGGGCGTGTTGAGTCCAGTTCTCTGAGCAAGGAGTAGGTCTTGTCTATTACATATTGGGTTTATGGAACGGTATCTGAGCTAATTTGATACCCTTGTTTTATGTATCACCCCACCTCACCTTTCCCGTTAAGCAGCCATAGTGTGTTTTCTGCATGTGTGACTCTGTTCTGTTTTGTAATTCAGTTCAAGTGTAACGGTTTTTACATTCCCTCTATCAGTGATACCTTATGAGAAGTGTCCTTTTCTGTGTGACTTATTTCACTTAGAATCGTCGTACCTAAATCCACTCATCATGCTGCTACTAACCTTACGACATTGATTTCCTGGCTGAGTGATATTCCATTGTACATAAGGACCACAACTTCTTTATCCATTTTTCTCTTTCCTGGGATATTTAAGGTGGAATGAAGTGGAGGTCCTGGTCAACAGAGCAGCCCTAAACTTTGGGGTGCTTGTGTCTTGCTGATTTTTAATTTTCCCAATTTATACCCCCATGAGTGGAAGTGCCCTATGCTCTCTAATCTGTGTTTTTCAGATGTTTCAGGACTCACCGGACATTTCTCCAGAGTGGCTCTTGGCAATTTACATCCCGCCCATCAGTGTAGCAAGGCTCCCATTTCTCCATGGCCTGTCCTGCATTTCTGGTTTTGACACTTTTTTCAGCATGGCCCTTTTGACCGATGGGAAGCGAGACTTCTTTGTAGCGCTGATTTGCCTTTCCAGGTGGCTTGGTTGGCCAAAAAGGGCGTATGCGTTTTTTCCTGAATATATTCAGGAAAAAACGCATACGCCCTTTTTGGCCAAGGGCATCATTGTCAACGTTTTGCCGCTTTTCATGTGCTTTAAAGGCGATTCGTATCTACCTCCTGAAATCTGTTTCCTGCAATTCTGCCTTGATTTCAAATCCTCTTCTTTGCCTTCCCTCAATATGTTTGTGGACGGGAGTTATCATTTATAACTCTGCAGGTTTGTGAATTGCAGTGCCCTGAACCTCCATTTTACAACTCGTTTTTATGGGAGCTGGCCGCAAAATCGCAGAATGGCTTCACGCCCTGTTCTGGTTCCGGGGGGCAGGCTGAGCCTGTGGTTAATTCTTCTTTCTGATGGGAAAATAGAGTGACCTGTGCCTGTCCCAACACCAAGAGCTAGTCTCTCGTTGGTTCCACGTCTTCCCGTTTATCCTCAGGACAAATTGCAACCTGTACGGAACAGGAGGTTAAAGGTGCTGATGCTCCAAGTAGGGAGCTTGCTAGTAAAGTGGCAGGAATGGCGAACCCGGGCACAAGGAGATGAGAAATGAGGTGCGTTTTAGAAACCTTTCCCCATCACACGGTGTACCATCTTCTGGGTTTCTCATGCATGTTTTTGATGTAGGAAGATGCCCTTGAACCTGGAGATTTGGGACCCATGCGATGGGTACCACGCAGTATTCCTTTAAAGGATCTGCGTTTGCTCACCCAACCTCACCAAACCTCTCAGCCCCAAGAGTGTCCACCCTTATGTCTCATCCAGCTGTGCGTCTAGATATGGTCAATCCAGGTTGCATCACAGCCCCTGAACGCATTGTGTAAGAATTTCTCTCTCTTTCACTGTCTTTGTTTCATGGGTGTTTCAAAGTAATTTATTTTGATAATGGGGTTTAGCTGCTTTTCACTGCTGTGTTTATGCCGCTTTACACCCACTTGACACACTAACAGAGAGATATCAATACATAGGTTTTACGATTATTATTAGTCAGATATATTCTTGTGCGGTGAATAGGGCGTGTTGAGTCCAGTTCTCTGAGCAAGGAGTAGGTCTTGTCTACTACATATTGGGTTTATGGAATGGTATCTGAGCTAATTTGATACCCTTGTTTTATGTATCACCCCACCTCACCTTTCCTGTTAAGCAGCCATAGTCTGTTTTCTGCATGTGTGACTCTGTTCTGTTTTGTAATTCAGTTCAAGTGTAATGGTTTTTACATTCCCTCTATCAGTGATACCTTATGAGAAGTGTCCTTTTCTGTGTGACTTATTTCACTTAGAATCGTCATACCTAAATCCACTCATCATGCTGCTACTAACCTTATGACATTGATTTCCTGGCTGAGTGATATTCCATTGTACATAAGGACCACAACTTCTTTATCCATTTTTCTCTTTCCTGGGATATTTAAGGTGGAATGAAGTGGAGGTCCTGGTCAACAGAGCAGCCCTAAACTTTGGGGTGCTTGTGTCTTGCTGATTTTTAATTTTCCCAATTTATACCCCCATGAGTGGAAGTGCCCTATGCTCTCTAAGCTGTGTTTTTCAGATGTTTCAGGACTCACCGGACACTTCTCCAGAGTGGCTCTTGGCAATTTACATCCCGCCCATCAGTGTAGCAAGGCTCCCATTTCTCCATGGCCTGTCCTGCATTTCTGGTTTTGACACTTTTTTCAGCATGGCCCTTTTGACCGATGGGAAGCGAGACTTCTTTGTAGCGCTGATTTGCCTTTCCAGGTGGCTTGGTTGGCCAAAAAGGGCGTATGCGTTTTTTCCTGAATATATTCAGGAAAAAACGCATACGCCCTTTTTGGCCAAGGGCATCATTGTCAACGTTTTGCCGCTTTTCATGTGCTTTAAAGGCGATTCGTATCTACCTCCTGAAATCTGTTTCCTGCAATTCTGCCTTGATTTCAAATCCTCTTCTTTGCCTTCCCTCAATATGTTTGTGGACGAGAGTTATCATTTATAACTCTGCAGGTTTGTGAATTGCAGTGCCCTGAACCTCCATTTTACAACTCGTTTTTATGGGAGCTGGCCGCAAAATCGCAGAATGGCTTCAGGCCCTGTTCTGGTTCCGGGGGGCAGGCTGAGCCTGTGGTTAATTCTTCTTTCTGATGGGAAAATTGAGTGACCTGTGCCTGTCCCAACACCAAGAGCTAGTCTCTCGTTGGTTCCACGTCTTCCCGTTTATCCTCAGGACAAATTGCAACCTGTACGGAACAGGAGGTTAAAGGTGCTGATGCTCCAAGTAGGGAGCTTGCTAGTAAAGCGGCTGGAATGGCGAACCCGGGCACAAGGAGATGAGAAATGAGGTGCGTTTTAGAAACCTTTCCCCATCACACGGTGTACCATCTTCTGGGTTTCTCATGCATGTTTTTGATGTAGGAAGATGCCCTTGAACCTGGAGATTTGGGACCCATGCGATGGGTACCACGCAGTATTCCTTTAAAGGGTCTGCGTTTGCTCACCCAACCTCACCAAACCTCTCAGCCCCAAGAGTGTCCACCCTTATGTCTCATCCAGCTGTGCGTCTAGATATGGTCAATCCAGGTTGCATCACAGCCCCTGAACGCATTGTGTAAGAATTTCTCTCTCTTTCACTGTCTTTGTTTCATGGGTGTTTCAAAGTAATTTATTTTTATAATGGGGTTTAGCTGCTTTTCACTGCTGTGTTTATGCCGCTTTACACCCACTTGACACACTAACAGAGAGATATCAATACATAGGTTTTACGATTATTATTAGTCAGATATATTCTTGTGCGGTGAATAGGGCGTGTTGAGTCCAGTTCTCTGAGCAAGGAGTAGGTCTTGTCTACTACATATTGGGTTTATGGAATGGTATCTGAGCTAATTTGATACCCTTGTTTTATGTATCACCCCACCTCACCTTTCCCGTTAAGCAGCCATAGTCTGTTTTCTGCATGTGTGACTCTGTTCTGTTTTGTAATTCAGTTCAAGTGTAACGGTTTTTACATTCCCTCTATCAGTGATACCTTATGAGTAGTGTCCTTTTCTGTGTGACTTATTTCACTTAGAATCGTCATACCTAAATCCACTCATCATGCTGCTACTAACCTTACGACATTGATTTCCTGGCTGAGTGATATTCCATTGTACATAAGGACCACAACTTCTTTATCCATTTTTCTCTTTCCTGGGATATTTAAGGTGGAATGAAGTGGAGGTCCTGGTCAACAGAGCAGCCCTAAACTTTGGGGTGCTTGTGTCTTGCTGATTTTTAATTTTCCCAATTTATACCCCCATGAGTGGAAGTGCCCTATGCTCTCTAAGCTGTGTTTTTCAGATGTTTCAGGACTCACCGGACACTTCTCCAGAGTGGCTCTTGGCAATTTACATCCCGCCCATCAGTGTAGCAAGGCTCCCATTTCTCCATGGCCTGTCCTGCATTTCTGGTTTTGACACTTTTTTCAGCATGGCCCTTTTGACCGATGGGAAGCGAGACTTCTTTGTAGCGCTGATTTGCCTTTCCAGGTGGCTTGGTTGGCCAAAAAGGGCGTATGCGTTTTTTCCTGAATATATTCAGGAAAAAACGCATACGCCCTTTTTGGCCAAGGGCATCATCGTCAACGTTTTGCCGCTTTTCATGTGCTTTAAAGGCGATTCGTATCTACTTCCTGAAATCTGTTTCCTGCAATTCTGCCTTGATTTCAAATCCTCTTCTTTGCCTTCCCTCAATATGTTTGTGGACGAGAGTTATCATTTATAACTCTGCAGGTTTGTGAATTGCAGTGCCCTGAACCTCCATTTTACAACTCGTTTTTATGGGAGCTGGCCGCAAAATCGCAGAATGGCTTCAGGCCCTGTTCTGGTTCCGGGGGGCAGGCTGAGCCTGTGGTTAATTCTTCTTTCTGATGGGAAAATTGAGTGACCTGTGCCTGTCCCAACACCAAGAGCTAGTCTCTCGTTGGTTCCACGTCTTCCCGTTTATCCTCAGGACAAATTGCAACCTGTACGGAACAGGAGGTTAAAGGTGCTGATGCTCCAAGTAGGGAGCTTGCTAGTAAAGCGGCTGGAATGGCGAACCCGGGCACAAGGAGATGAGAAATGAGGTGCGTTTTAGAAAGCTTTCCCCATCACACGGTGTACCATCTTCTGGGTTTCTCATGCATGTTTTTGATGTAGGAAGATGCCCTTGAACCTGGAGATTTGGGACCCATGCGATGGGTACCACGCAGTATTCCTTTAAAGGGTCTGCGTTTGCTCACCCAACCTCACCAAACCTCTCAGCCCCAAGAGTGTCCACCCTTATGTCTCATCCAGCTGTGCGTCTAGATATGGTCAATCCAGGTTGCATCACAGCCCCTGAACGCATTGTGTAAGAATTTCTCTCTCTTTCACTGTCTTTGTTTCATGGGTGTTTCAAAGTAATTTATTTTGATAATGGGGTTTAGCTGCTTTTCACTGCTGTGTTTATGCCGCTTTACACCCACTTGACACACTAACAGAGAGATATCAATACATAGGTTTTACGATTATTATTAGTCAGATATATTCTTGTGCGGTGAATAGGGCGTGTTGAGTCCAGTTCTCTGAGCAAGGAGTAGGTCTTGTCTACTACATATTGGGTTTATGGAATGGTATCTGAGCTAATTTGATACCCTTGTTTTATGTATCACCCCACCTCACCTTTCCTGTTAAGCAGCCATAGTCTGTTTTCTGCATGTGTGACTCTGTTCTGTTTTGTAATTCAGTTCAAGTGTAACGGTTTTTACATTCCCTCTATCAGTGATACCTTATGAGAAGTGTCCTTTTCTGTGTGACTTATTTCACTTAGAATCGTCATACCTAAATCCACTCATCATGCTGCTACTAACCTTATGACATTGATTTCCTGGCTGAGTGATATTCCATTGTACATAAGGACCACAACTTCTTTATCCATTTTTCTCTTTCCTGGGATATTTAAGGTGGAATGAAGTGGAGGTCCTGGTCAACAGAGCAGCCCTAAACTTTGGGGTGCTTGTGTCTTGCTGATTTTTCATTTTCCCAATTTATACCCCCATGAGTGGAAGTGCCCTATGCTCTCTAAGCTGTGTTTTTCAGATGTTTCAGGACTCACTGGACACTTCTCCAGAGTGGCTCTTGGCAATTTACATCCCGCCCATCAGTGTAGCAAGGCTCCCATTTCTCCATGGCCTGTCCTGCATTTCTGGTTTTGACACTTTTTTCAGCATGGCCCTTTTGACCGATGGGAAGCGAGACTTCTTTGTAGCGCTCATTTGCCTTTCCAGGTGGCTTGGTTGGCCAAAAAGGGCGTATGCGTTTTTTCCTGAATATATTCAGGAAAAAACGCATACGCCCTTTTTGGCCAAGGGCATCATTGTCAACGTTTTGCCGCTTTTCATGTGCTTTAAAGGCGATTCGTATCTACCTCCTGAAATCTGTTTCCTGCAATTCTGCCTTGATTTCAAATCCTCTTCTTTGCCTTCCCTCAATATGTTTGTGGACGAGAGTTATCATTTATAACTCTGCAGGTTTGTGAATTGCAGTGCCCTGAACCTCCATTTTACAACTCGTTTTTATGGGAGCTGGCCGCAAAATCGCAGAATGGCTTCAGGCCCTGTTCTGGTTCCGGGGGGCAGGCTGAGCCTGTGGTTAATTCTTCTTTCTGATGGGAAAATTGAGTGACCTGTGCCTGTCCCAACACCAAGAGCTAGTCTCTCGTTGGTTCCACGTCTTCCCGTTTATCCTCAGGACAAATTGCAACCTGTACGGAACAGGAGGTTAAAGGTGCTGATGCTCCAAGTAGGGAGCTTGCTAGTAAAGCGGCTGGAATGGCGAACCTGGGCACAAGGAGATGAGAAATGAGGTGCGTTTTAGAAACCTTTCCCCATCACACGGTGTACCATCTTCTGGGTTTCTCATGCATGTTTTTGATGTAGGAAGATGCCCTTGAACCTGGAGATTTGGGACCCATGCGATGGGTACCACGCAGTATTCCTTTAAAGGGTCTGCGTTTGCTCACCCAACCTCACCAAACCTCTCAGCCCCAAGAGTGTCCACCCTTATATCTCATCCAGCTGTGCGTCTAGATATGGTCAATCCAGGTTGCATCACAGCCCCTGAACGCATTGTGTAAGAATTTCTCTCTCTTTCACTGTCTTTGTTTCATGGTGGTTTCAAAGTAATTTATTTTTATAATGGGGTTTAGCTGCTTTTCACTGCTGTGTTTATGCCGCTTTACACCCACTTGACACACTAACAGAGAGATATCAATACATAGGTTTTACGATTATTATTAGTCAGATATATTCTTGTGCGGTGAATAGGGCGTGTTGAGTCCAGTTCTCTGAGCAAGGAGTAGGTCTTGTCTATTACATATTGGGTTTATGGAACGGTATCTGAGCTAATTTGATACCCTTGTTTTATGTATCACCCCACCTCACCTTTCCCGTTAAGCAGCCATAGTGTGTTTTCTGCATGTGTGACTCTGTTCTGTTTTGTAATTCAGTTCAAGTGTAACGGTTTTTACATTCCCTCTATCAGTGATACCTTATGAGAAGTGTCCTTTTCTGTGTGACTTATTTCACTTAGAATCGTCATACCTAAATCCACTCATCATGCTGCTACTAACCTTACGACATTGATTTCCTGGCTGAGTGATATTCCATTGTACATAAGGACCACAACTTCTTTATCCATTTTTCTCTTTCCTGGGATATTTAAGGTGGAATGAAGTGGAGGTCCTGGTCAACAGAGCAGCCCTAAACTTTGGGGTGCTTGTGTCTTGCTGATTTTTCATTTTCCCAATTTATACCCCCATGAGTGGAAGTGCCCTATGCTCTCTAAGCTGTGTTTTTCAGATGTTTCAGGACTCACCGGACACTTCTCCAGAGTGGCTCTTGGCAATTTACATCCCGCCCATCAGTGTAGCAAGGCTCCCATTTCTCCATGGCCTGTCCTGCATTTCTGGTTTTGACACTTTTTTCAGCATGGCCCTTTTGACCGATGGGAAGCGAGACTTCTTTGTAGCGCTGATTTGCCTTTCCAGGTGGCTTGGTTGGCCAAAAAGGGCGTATGCGTTTTTTCCTGAATATATTCAGGAAAAAACGCATACGCCCTTTTTGGCCAAGGGCATCATTGTCAACGTTTTGCCGCTTTTCATGTGCTTTAAAGGCGATTCGTATCTACTTCCTGAAATCTGTTTCCTGCAATTCTGCCTTGATTTCAAATCCTCTTCTTTGCCTTCCCTCAATATGTTTGTGGACGAGAGTTATCATTTATAACTCTGCAGGTTTGTGAATTGCAGTGCCCTGAACCTCCATTTTACAACTCGTTTTTATGGGAGCTGGCCGCAAAATCGCAGAATGGCTTCAGGCCCTGTTCTGGTTCCGGGGGTCAGGCTGAGCCTGTGGTTAATTCTTCTTTCTGATGGGAAAATAGAGTGACCTGTGCCTGTCCCAACACCAAGAGCTAGTCTCTCGTTGGTTCCACGTCTTCCCGTTTATCCTCAGGACAAATTGCAACCTGTACGGAACAGGAGGTTAAAGGTGCTGATGCTCCAAGTAGGGAGCTTGCTAGTAAAGCGGCTGGAATGGCGAACCCGGGCACAAGGAGATGAGAAATGAGGTGCGTTTTAGAAACCTTTCCCCATCACACGGTGTACCATCTTCTGGGTTTCTCATGCATGTTTTTGATGTAGGAAGATGCCCTTGAACCTGGAGATTTGGGACCCATGCGATGGGTACCACGCAGTATTCCTTTAAAGGGTCTGCGTTTGCTCACCCAACCTCACCAAACCTCTCAGCCCCAAGAGTGTCCACCCTTATGTCTCATCCAGCTGTGCGTCTAGATATGGTCAATCCAGGTTGCATCACAGCCCCTGAACGCATTGTGTAAGAATTTCTCTCTCTTTCACTGTCTTTGTTTCATGGTGGTTTCAAAGTAATTTATTTTTATAATGGGGTTTAGCTGCTTTTCACTGCTGTGTTTATGCCGCTTTACACCCACTTGACACACTAACAGAGAGATATCAATACATAGGTTTTACGATTATTATTAGTCAGATATATTCTTGTGCGGTGAATAGGGCGTGTTGAGTCCAGTTCTCTGAGCAAGGAGTAGGTCTTGTCTATTACATATTGGGTTTATGGAACGGTATCTGAGCTAATTTGATACCCTTGTTTTATGTATCACCCCACCTCACCTTTCCCGTTAAGCAGCCATAGTGTGTTTTCTGCATGTGTGACTCTGTTCTGTTTTGTAATTCAGTTCAAGTGTAACGGTTTTTACATTCCCTCTATCAGTGATACCTTATGAGAAGTGTCCTTTTCTGTGTGACTTATTTCACTTAGAATCGTCGTACCTAAATCCACTCATCATGCTGCTACTAACCTTACGACATTGATTTCCTGGCTGAGTGATATTCCATTGTACATAAGGACCACAACTTCTTTATCCATTTTTCTCTTTCCTGGGATATTTAAGGTGGAATGAAGTGGAGGTCCTGGTCAACAGAGCAGCCCTAAACTTTGGGGTGCTTGTGTCTTGCTGATTTTTCATTTTCCCAATTTATACCCCCATGAGTGGAAGTGCCCTATGCTCTCTAAGCTGTGTTTTTCAGATGTTTCAGGACTCACCGGACACTTCTCCAGAGTGGCTCTTGGCAATTTACATCCCGCCCATCAGTGTAGCAAGGCTCCCATTTCTCCATGGCCTGTCCTGCATTTCTGGTTTTGACACTTTTTTCAGCATGGCCCTTTTGACCGATGGGAAGCGAGACTTCTTTGTAGGGCTGATTTGCCTTTCCAGGTGGCTTGGTTGGCCAAAAAGGGCGTATGCGTTTTTTCCTGAATATATTCAGGAAAAAACGCATACGCCCTTTTTGGCCAAGGGCATCATTGTCAACGTTTTGCCGCTTTTCATGTGCTTTAAAGGCGATTCGTATCTACCTCCTGAAATCTGTTTCCTGCAATTCTGCCTTGATTTCAAATCCTCTTCTTTGCCTTCCCTCAATATGTTTGTGGACGAGAGTTATCATTTATAACTCTGCAGGTTTGTGAATTGCAGTGCCCTGAACCTCCATTTTACAACTCGTTTTTATGGGAGCTGGCCGCAAAATCGCAGAATGGCTTCAGGCCCTGTTCTGGTTCCGGGGGGCAGGCTGAGCCTGTGGTTAATTCTTCTTTCTGATGGGAAAATAGAGTGACCTGTGCCTGTCCCAACACCAAGAGCTAGTCTCTCGTTGGTTCCACGTCTTCCCGTTTATCCTCAGGACAAATTGCAACCTGTACGGAACAGGAGGTTAAAGGTGCTGATGCTCCAAGTAGGGAGCTTGCTAGTAAAGTGGCAGGAATGGCGAACCCGGGCACAAGGAGATGAGAAATGAGGTGCGTTTTAGAAACCTTTCCCCATCACACGGTGTACCATCTTCTGGGTTTCTCATGCATGTTTTTGATGTAGGAAGATGCCCTTGAACCTGGAGATTTGGGACCCATGCGATGGGTACCACGCAGTATTCCTTTAAAGGGTCTGCGTTTGCTCACCCAACCTCACCAAACCTCTCAGCCCCAAGAGTGTCCACCCTTATGCCTCATCCAGCTGTGCGTCTAGATATGGTCAATCCAGGTTGCATCACAGCCCCTGAACGCATTGTGTAAGAATTTCTCTCTCTTTCACTGTCTTTGTTTCATGGTGGTTTCAAAGTAATTTATTTTTATAATGGGGTTTAGCTGCTTTTCACTGCTGTGTTTATGCCGCTTTACACCCACTTGACACACTAACAGAGAGATATCAATACATAGGTTTTACGATTATTATTAGTCAGATATATTCTTGTGCGGTGAATAGGGCGTGTTGAGTCCAGTTCTCTGAGCAAGGAGTAGGTCTTGTCTACTACATATTGGGTTTATGGAATGGTATCTGAGCTAATTTGATACCCTTGTTTTATGTATCACCCCACCTCACCTTTCCTGTTAAGCAGCCATAGTCTGTTTTCTGCATGTGTGACTCTGTTCTGTTTTGTAATTCAGTTCAAGTGTAACGGTTTTTACATTCCCTCTATCAGTGATACCTTATGAGAAGTGTCCTTTTCTGTGTGACTTATTTCACTTAGAATCGTCATACCTAAATCCACTCATCATGCTGCTACTAACCTTACGACATTGATTTCCTGGCTGAGTGATATTCCATTGTACATAAGGACCACAACTTCTTTATCCATTTTTCTCTTTCCTGGGATATTTAAGGTGGAATGAAGTGGAGGTCCTGGTCAACAGAGCAGCCCTAAACTTTGGGGTGCTTGTGTCTTGCTGATTTTTCATTTTCCCAATTTATACCCCCATGAGTGGAAGTGCCCTATGCTCTCTAAGCTGTGTTTTTCAGATGTTTCAGGACTCACCAGACACTTCTCCAGAGTGGCTCTTGGCAATTTACATCCCGCCCATCAGTGTAGCAAGGCTCCCATTTCTCCATGGCCTGTCCTGCATTTCTGGTTTTGACACTTTTTTCAGCATGGCCCTTTTGACCGATGGGAAGCGAGACTTCTTTGTAGCGCTGATTTGCCTTTCCAGGTTGCTTGGTTGGCCAAAAAGGGCGTATGCGTTTTTTCCTGAATATATTCAGGAAAAAACGCATACGCCCTTTTTGGCCAAGGGCATCATTGTCAACGTTTTGCCGCTTTTCATGTGCTTTAAAGGCGATTCGTATCTACCTCCTGAAATCTGTTTCCTGCAATTCTGCCTTGATTTCAAATCCTCTTCTTTGCCTTCCCTCAATATATTTGTGGACGGGAGTTATCATTTATAACTCTGCAGGTTTGTGAATTGCAGTGCCCTGAACCTCCATTTTACAACTCATTTTTATGGGAGCTGGCCGCAAAATCGCAGAATGGCTTCAGGCCCTGTTCTGGTTCCGGGGGGCAGGCTGAGCCTGTGGTTAATTCTTCTTTCTGATGGGAAAATAGAGTGACCTGTGCCTGTCCCAACACCAAGAGCTAGTCTCTCGTTGGTTCCACGTCTTCCCGTTTATCCTCAGGACAAATTGCAACCTGTATGGAACAGGAGGTTAAAGGTGCTGATGCTCCAAGTAGGGAGCTTGCTAGTAAAGTGGCAGGAATGGCGAACCCGGGCACAAGGAGATGAGAAATGAGGTGCGTTTTAGAAACCTTTCCCCATCACACGGTGTACCATCTTCTGGGTTTCTCATGCATGTTTTTGATGTAGGAAGATGCCCTTGAACCTGGAGATTTGGGACCCATGCGATGGGTACCACGCAGTATTCCTTTAAAGGGTCTGCGTTTGCTCACCCAACCTCACCAAACCTCTCAGCCCCAAGAGTGTCCACCCTTATGCCTCATCCAGCTGTGCGTCTAGATATGGTCAATCCAGGTTGCATCACAGCCCCTGAACGCATTGTGTAAGAATTTCTCTCTCTTTCACTGTCTTTGTTTCATGGGTGTTTCAAAGTAATTTATTTTTATAATGGGGTTTAGCTGCTTTTCACTGCTGTGTTTATGCCGCTTTACACCCACTTGACACACTAACAGAGAGATATCAATACATAGGTTTTACGATTATTATTAGTCAGATATATTCTTGTGCGGTGAATAGGGCGTGTTGAGTCCAGTTCTCTGAGCAAGGAGTAGGTCTTGTCTACTACATATTGGGTTTATGGAATGGTATCTGAGCTAATTTGATACCCTTGTTTTATGTATCACCCCACCTCACCTTTCCTGTTAAGCAGCCATAGTCTGTTTTCTGCATGTGTGACTCTGTTCTGTTTTGTAATTCAGTTCAAGTGTAACGGTTTTTACATTCCCTCTATCAGTGATACCTTATGAGAAGTGTCCTTTTCTGTGTGACTTATTTCACTTAGAATCGTCATACCTAAATCCACTCATCATGCTGCTACTAACCTTACGACATTGATTTCCTGGCTGAGTGATATTCCATTGTACATAAGGACCACAACTTCTTTATCCATTTTTCTCTTTCCTGGGATATTGAAGGTGGAATGAAGTGGAGGTCCTGGTCAACAGAGCAGCCCTAAACTTTGGGGTGCTTGTGTCTTGCTGATTTTTCATTTTCCCAATTTATACCCCCATGAGTGGAAGTGCCCTATGCTCTCTAAGCTGTGTTTTTCAGATGTTTCAGGACTCACCGGACACTTCTCCAGAGTGGCTCTTGGCAATTTACATCCCGCCCATCAGTGTAGCAAGGCTCCCATTTCTCCATGGCCTGTCCTGCATTTCTGGTTTTGACACTTTTTTCAGCATGGCCCTTTTGACCGATGGGAAGCGAGACTTCTTTGTAGCGCTGATTTGCCTTTCCAGGTGGCTTGGTTGGCCAAAAAGGGCGTATGCGTTTTTTCCTGAATATATTCAGGAAAAAACGCATACGCCCTTTTTGGCCAAGGGCATCATTGTCAACGTTTTGCCGCTTTTCATGTGCTTTAAAGGCGATTCGTATCTACCTCCTGAAATCTGTTTCCTGCAATTCTGCCTTGATTTCAAATCCTCTTCTTTGCCTTCCCTCAATATGTTTGTGGACGAGAGTTATCATTTATAACTCTGCAGGTTTGTGAATTGCAGTGCCCTGAACCTCCATTTTACAACTCGTTTTTATGGGAGCTGGCCACAAAATCGCAGAATGGCTTCAGGCCCTGTTCTGGTTCCGGGGGGCAGGCTGAGCCTGTGGTTAATTCTTCTTTCTGATGGGAAAATTGAGTGACCTGTGCCTGTCCCAACACCAAGAGCTAGTCTCTCGTTGGTTCCACGTCTTCCCGTTTATCCTCAGGACAAATTGCAACCTGTACGGAACAGGAGGTTAAAGGTGCTGATGCTCCAAGTAGGGAGCTTGCTAGTAAAGCGGCTGGAATGGCGAACCCGGGCACAAGGAGATGAGAAATGAGGTGCGTTTTAGAAACCTTTCCCCATCACACGGTGTACCATCTTCTGGGTTTCTCATGCATGTTTTTGATGTAGGAAGATGCCCTTGAACCTGGAGATTTGGGACCCATGCGATGGGTACCACGCAGTATTCCTTTAAAGGGTCTGCGTTTGCTCACCCAACCTCACCAAACCTCTCAGCCCCAAGAGTGTCCACCCTTATGCCTCATCCAGCTGTGCGTCTAGATATGGTCAATCCAGGTTGCATCACAGCCCCTGAACGCATTGTGTAAGAATTTCTCTCTCTTTCACTGTCTTTGTTTCATGGTGGTTTCAAAGTAATTTATTTTTATAATGGGGTTTAGCTGCTTTTCACTGCTGTGTTTATGCCGCTTTACACCCACTTGACACACTAACAGAGAGATATCAATACATAGGTTTTACGATTATTATTAGTCAGATATATTCTTGTGCGGTGAATAGGGCGTGTTGAGTCCAGTTATCTGAGCAAGGAGTAGGTCTTGTCTATTACATATTGGGTTTATGGAACGGTATCTGAGCTAATTTGATACCCTTGTTTTATGTATCACCCCACCTCACCTTTCCCGTTAAGCAGCCATAGTGTGTTTTCTGCAGGTGTGACTCTGTTCTGTTTTGTAATTCAGTTCAAGTGTAACGGTTTTTACATTCCCTCTATCAGTGATACCTTATGAGTAGTGTCCTTTTCTGTGTGACTTATTTCACTTAGAATCGTCATACCTAAATCCACTCATCATGCTGCTACTAACCTTACGACATTGATTTCCTGGCTGAGTGATATTCCATTGTACATAAGGACCACAACTTCTTTATCCATTTTTCTCTTTCCTGGGATATTTAAGGTGGAATGAAGTGGAGGTCCTGGTCAACAGAGCAGCCCTAAACTTTGGGGTGCTTGTGTCTTGCTGATTTTTAATTTTCCCAATTTATACCCCCATGAGTGGAAGTGCCCTATGCTCTCTAAGCTGTGTTTTTCAGATGTTTCAGGACTCACCGGACACTTCTCCAGAGTGGCTCTTGGCAATTTACATCCCGCCCATCAGTGTAGCAAGGCTCCCATTTCTCCATGGCCTGTCCTGCATTTCTGGTTTTGACACTTTTTTCAGCATGGCCCTTTTGACCGATGGGAAGCGAGACTTCTTTGTAGCGCTGATTTGCCTTTCCAGGTGGCTTGGTTGGCCAAAAAGGGCGTATGCGTTTTTTCCTGAATATATTCAGGAAAAAACGCATACGCCCTTTTTGGCCAAGGGCATCATTGTCAACGTTTTGCCGCTTTTCATGTGCTTTAAAGGCGATTCGTATCTACCTCCTGAAATCTGTTTCCTGCAATTCTGCCTTGATTTCAAATCCTCTTCTTTGCCTTCCCTCAATATGTTTGTGGACGAGAGTTATCATTTATAACTCTGCAGGTTTGTGAATTGCAGTGCCCTGAACCTCCATTTTACAACTCGTTTTTATGGGAGCTGGCCGCAAAATCGCAGAATGGCTTCAGGCCCTGTTCTAGTTCCGGGGGGCAGGCTGAGCCTGTGGTTAATTCTTCTTTCTGATGGGAAAATAGAGTGACCTGTGCCTGTCCCAACACCAAGAGCTAGTCTCTCGTTGGTTCCACGTCTTCCCGTTTATCCTCAGGACAAATTGCAACCTGTACGGAACAGGAGGTTAAAGGTGCTGATGCTCCAAGTAGGGAGCTTGCTAGTAAAGCGGCTGGAATGGCGAACCTGGGCACAAGGAGATGAGAAATGAGGTGCGTTTTAGAAACCTTTCCCCATCACACGGTGTACCATCTTCTGGGTTTCTCATGCATGTTTTTGATGTAGGAAGATGCCCTTGAACCTGGAGATTTGGAACCCATGCGATGGGTACCACGCAGTATTCCTTTAAAGGGTCTGCGTTTGCTCACCCAACCTCACCAAACCTCTCAGCCCCAAGAGTGTCCACCCTTATATCTCATCCAGCTGTGCGTCTAGATATGGTCAATCCAGGTTGCATCACAGCCCCTGAACGCATTGTGTAAGAATTTCTCTCTCTTTCACTGTCTTTGTTTCATGGTGGTTTCAAAGTAATTTATTTTTATAATGGGGTTTAGCTGCTTTTCAATGATGTGTTTATGCCGCTTTACACCCACTTGACACACTAACAGAGAGATATCAATACATAGGTTTTACGATTATTATTAGTCAGATATATTCTTGTGCGGTGAATAGGGCGTGTTGAGTCCAGTTCTCTGAGCAAGGAGTAGGTCTTGTCTATTACATATTGGGTTTATGGAACGGTATCTGAGCTAATTTGATACCCTTGTTTTATGTATCACCCCACCTCACCTTTCCCGTTAAGCAGCCATAGTGTGTTTTCTGCATGTGTGACTCTGTTCTGTTTTGTAATTCAGTTCAAGTGTAACGGTTTTTACATTCCCTCTATCAGTGATACCTTATGAGAAGTGTCCTTTTCTGTGTGACTTATTTCACTTAGAATCGTCATACCTAAATCCACTCATCATGCTGCTACTAACCTTACGACATTGATTTCCTGGCTGAGTGATATTCCATTGTACATAAGGACCACAACTTCTTTATCCATTTTTCTCTTTCCTGGGATATTTAAGGTGGAATGAAGTGGAGGTCCTGGTCAACAGAGCAGCCCTAAACTTTGGGGTGCTTGTGTCTTGCTGATTTTTCATTTTCCCAATTTATACCCCCATGAGTGGAAGTGCCCTATGCTCTCTAAGCTGTGTTTTTCAGATGTTTCAGGACTCACCGGACACTTCTCCAGAGTGGCTCTTGGCAATTTACATCCCGCCCATCAGTGTAGCAAGGCTCCCATTTCTCCATGGCCTGTCCTGCATTTCTGGTTTTGACACTTTTTTCAGCATGGCCCTTTTGACCGATGGGAAGCGAGACTTCTTTGTAGCGCTGATTTGCCTTTCCAGGTGGCTTGGTTGGCCAAAAAGGGCGTATGCGTTTTTTCCTGAATATATTCAGGAAAAAACGCATACGCCCTTTTTGGCCAAGGGCATCATTGTCAACGTTTTGCCGCTTTTCATGTGCTTTAAAGGCGATTCGTATCTACCTCCTGAAATCTGTTTCCTGCAATTCTGCCTTGATTTCAAATCCTCTTCTTTGCCTTCCCTCAATATGTTTGTGGACGAGAGTTATCATTTATAACTCTGCAGGTTTGTGAATTGCAGTGCCCTGAACCTCCATTTTACAACTCGTTTTTATGGGAGCTGGCCGCAAAATCGCAGAATGGCTTCAGGCCCTGTTCTGGTTCCGGGGGGCAGGCTGAGCCTGTGGTTAATTCTTCTTTCTGATGGGAAAATTGAGTGACCTGTGCCTGTCCCAACACCAAGAGCTAGTCTCTCGTTGGTTCCACGTCTTCCCGTTTATCCTCAGGACAAATTGCAACCTGTACGGAACAGGAGGTTAAAGGTGCTGATGCTCCAAGTAGGGAGCTTGCTAGTAAAGCGGCTGGAATGGCGAACCCGGGCACAAGGAGATGAGAAATGAGGTGCGTTTTAGAAACCTTTCCCCATCACACGGTGTACCATCTTCTGGGTTTCTCATGCATGTTTTTGATGTAGGAAGATGCCCTTGAACCTGGAGATTTGGGACCCATGCGATGGGTACCACGCAGTATTCCTTTAAAGGGTCTGCGTTTGCTCACCCAACCTCACCAAACCTCTCAGCCCCAAGAGTGTCCACCCTTATGTCTCATCCAGCTGTGCGTCTAGATATGGTCAATCCAGGTTGCATCACAGCCCCTGAACGCATTGTGTAAGAATTTCTCTCTCTTTCACTGTCTTTGTTTCATGGTGGTTTCAAAGTAATTTATTTTTATAATGGGGTTTAGCTGCTTTTCACTGCTGTGTTTATGCCGCTTTACACCCACTTGACACACTAACAGAGAGATATCAATACATAGGTTTTACGATTATTATTAGTCAGATATATTCTTGTGCGGTGAATAGGGCGTGTTGAGTCCAGTTCTCTGAGCAAGGAGTAGGTCTTGTCTATTACATATTGGGTTTATGGAACGGTATCTGAGCTAATTTGATACCCTTGTTTTATGTATCACCCCACCTCACCTTTCCCGTTAAGCAGCCATAGTGTGTTTTCTGCATGTGTGACTCTGTTCTGTTTTGTAATTCAGTTCAAGTGTAACGGTTTTTACATTCCCTCTATCAGTGATACCTTATGAGAAGTGTCCTTTTCTGTGTGACTTATTTCACTTAGAATCGTCATACCTAAATCCACTCATCATGCTGCTACTAACCTTACGACATTGATTTCCTGGCTGAGTGATATTCCATTGTACATAAGGACCACAACTTCTTTATCCATTTTTCTCTTTCCTGGGATATTTAAGGTGGAATGAATTGGAGGTCCTGGTCAACAGAGCAGCCCTAAACTTTGGGGTGCTTGTGTCTTGCTGATTTTTCATTTTCCCAATTTATACCCCCATGAGTGGAAGTGCCCTATGCTCTCTAAGCTGTGTTTTTCAGATGTTTCAGGACTCACCGGACACTTCTCCAGAGTGGCTCTTGGCAATTTACATCCCGCCCATCAGTGTAGCAAGGCTCCCATTTCTCCATGGCCTGTCCTGCATTTCTGGTTTTGACACTTTTTTCAGCATGGCCCTTTTGACCGATGGGAAGCGAGACTTCTTTGTAGCGCTGATTTGCCTTTCCAGGTGGCTTGGTTGGCCAAAAAGGGCGTATGCGTTTTTTCCTGAATATATTCAGGAAAAAACGCATACGCCCTTTTTGGCCAAGGGCATCATTGTCAACGTTTTGCCGCTTTTCATGTGCTTTAAAGGCGATTCGTATCTACCTCCTGAAATCTGTTTCCTGCAATTCTGCCTTGATTTCAAATCCTCTTCTTTGCCTTCCCTCAATATGTTTGTGGACGAGAGTTATCATTTATAACTCTGCAGGTTTGTGAATTGCAGTGCCCTGAACCTCCATTTTACAACTCGTTTTTATGGGAGCTGGCCGCAAAATCGCAGAATGGCTTCAGGCCCTGTTCTGGTTCCGGGGGTCAGGCTGAGCCTGTGGTTAATTCTTCTTTCTGATGGGAAAATAGAGTGACCTGTGCCTGTCCCAACACCAAGAGCTAGTCTCTCGTTGGTTCCACGTCTTCCCGTTTATCCTCAGGACAAATTGCAACCTGTACGGAACAGGAGGTTAAAGGTGCTGATGCTCCAAGTAGGGAGCTTGCTAGTAAAGCGGCTGGAATGGCGAACCCGGGCACAAGGAGATGAGAAATGAGGTGCGTTGTAGAAACCTTTCCCCATCACACGGTGTACCATCTTCTGGGTTTCTCATGCATGTTTTTGATGTAGGAAGATGCCCTTGAACCTGGAGATTTGGGACCCATGCGATGGGTACCACGCAGTATTCCTTTAAAGGGTCTGCGTTTGCTCACCCAACCTCACCAAACCTCTCAGCCCCAAGAGTGTCCACCCTTATGTCTCATCCAGCTGTGCGTCTAGATATGGTCAATCCAGGTTGCATCACAGCCCCTGAACGCATTGTGTAAGAATTTCTCTCTCTTTCACTGTCTTTGTTTCATGGTGGTTTCAAAGTAATTTATTTTTATAATGGGGTTTAGCTGCTTTTCACTGCTGTGTTTATGCCGCTTTACACCCACTTGACACACTAACAGAGAGATATCAATACATAGGTTTTACGATTATTATTAGTCAGATATATTCTTGTGCGGTGAATAGGGCGTGTTGAGTCCAGTTCTCTGAGCAAGGAGTAGGTCTTGTCTATTACATATTGGGTTTATGGAACGGTATCTGAGCTAATTTGATACCCTTGTTTTATGTATCACCCCACCTCACCTTTCCCGTTAAGCAGCCATAGTGTGTTTTCTGCATGTGTGACTCTGCTCTGTTTTGTAATTCAGTTCAAGTGTAACGGTTTTTACATTCCCTCTATCAGTGATACCTTATGAGTAGTGTCCTTTTCTGTGTGACTTATTTCACTTAGAATCGTCATACCTAAATCCACTCATCATGCTGCTACTTACCTTACGACATTGATTTCCTGGCTGAGTGATATTCCATTGTACATAAGGACCACAACTTCTTTATCCATTTTTCTCTTTCCTGGGATATTGAAGGTGGAATGAAGTGGAGGTCCTGGTCAACAGAGCAGCCCTAAACTTTGGGGTGCTTGTGTCTTGCTGATTTTTCATTTTCCCAATTTATACCCCCATGAGTGGAAGTGCCCTATGCTCTCTAAGCTGTGTTTTTCAGATGTTTCAGGACTCACCGGACACTTCTCCAGAGTGGCTCTTGGCAATTTACATCCCGCCCATCAGTGTAGCAAGGCTCCCATTTCTCCATGGCCTGTCCTGCATTTCTGGTTTTGACACTTTTTTCAGCATGGCCCTTTTGACCGATGGGAAGCGAGACTTCTTTGTAGCGCTGATTTGCCTTTCCAGGTGGCTTGGTTGGCCAAAAAGGGCGTATGCGTTTTTTCCTGAATATATTCAGGAAAAAACGCATACGCCCTTTTTGGCCAAGGGCATCATTGTCAACGTTTTGCCGCTTTTCATGTGCTTTAAAGGCGATTCGTATCTACCTCCTGAAATCTGTTTCCTGCAATTCTGCCTTGATTTCAAATCCTCTTCTTTGCCTTCCCTCAATATGTTTGTGGACGAGAGTTATCATTTATAACTCTGCAGGTTTGTGAATTGCAGTGCCCTGAACCTCCATTTTACAACTCGTTTTTATGGGAGCTGGCCGCAAAATCGCAGAATGGCTTCAGGCCCTGTTCTGGTTCCGGGGGTCAGGCTGAGCCTGTGGTTAATTCTTCTTTCTGATGGGAAAATAGAGTGACCTGTGCCTGTCCCAACACCAAGAGCTAGTCTCTCGTTGGTTCCACGTCTTCCCGTTTATCCTCAGGACAAATTGCAACCTGTACGGAACAGGAGGTTAAAGGTGCTGATGCTCCAAGTAGGGAGCTTGCTAGTAAAGCGGCTGGAATGGCGAACCCGGGCACAAGGAGATGAGAAATGAGGTGCGTTTTAGAAACCTTTCCCCATCACACGGTGTACCATCTTCTGGGTTTCTCATGCATGTTTTTGATGTAGGAAGATGCCCTTGAACCTGGAGATTTGGGACCCATGCGATGGGTACCACGCAGTATTCCTTTAAAGGGTCTGCGTTTGCTCACCCAACCTCACCAAACCTCTCAGCCCCAAGAGTGTCCACCCTTATGTCTCATCCAGCTGTGCGTCTAGATATGGTCAATCCAGGTTGCATCACAGCCCCTGAACGCATTGTGTAAGAATTTCTCTCTCTTTCACTGTCTTTGTTTCATGGTGGTTTCAAAGTAATTTATTTTTATAATGGGGTTTAGCTGCTTTTCACTGCTGTGTTTATGCCGCTTTACACCCACTTGACACACTAACAGAGAGATATCAATACATAGGTTTTACGATTATTATTAGTCAGATATATTCTTGTGCGGTGAATAGGGCGTGTTGAGTCCAGTTCTCTGAGCAAGGAGTAGGTCTTGTCTATTACATATTGGGTTTATGGAACGGTATCTGAGCTAATTTGATACCCTTGTTTTATGTATCACCCCACCTCACCTTTCCCGTTAAGCAGCCATAGTGTGTTTTCTGCATGTGTGACTCTGTTCTGTTTTGTAATTCAGTTCAAGTGTAACGGTTTTTACATTCCCTCTATCAGTGATACCTTATGAGTAGTGTCCTTTTCTGTGTGACTTATTTCACTTAGAATCGTCATACCTAAATCCACTCATCATGCTGCTACTAACCTTACGACATTGATTTCCTGGCTGAGTGATATTCCATTGTACATAAGGACCACAACTTCTTTATCCATTTTTCTCTTTCCTGGGATATTTAAGGTGGAATGAAGTGGAGGTCCTGGTCAACAGAGCAGCCCTAAACTTTGGGGTGCTTGTGTCTTGCTGATTTTTAATTTTCCCAATTTATACCCCCATGAGTGGAAGTGCCCTATGCTCTCTAAGCTGTGTTTTTCAGATGTTTCAGGACTCACCGGACACTTCTCCAGAGTGGCTCTTGGCAATTTACATCCCGCCCATCAGTGTAGCAAGGCTCCCATTTCTCCATGGCCTGTCCTGCATTTCTGGTTTTGACACTTTTTTCAGCATGGCCCTTTTGACCGATGGGAAGCGAGACTTCTTTGTAGCGCTGATTTGCCTTTCCAGGTTGCTTGGTTGGCCAAAAAGGGCGTATGCGTTTTTTCCTGAATATATTCAGGAAAAAACGCATACGCCCTTTTTGGCCAAGGGCATCATTGTCAACGTTTTGCCGCTTTTCATGTGCTTTAAAGGCGATTCGTATCTACCTCCTGAAATCTGTTTCCTGCAATTCTGCCTTGATTTCAAATCCTCTTCTTTGCCTTCCCTCAATATGTTTGTGGACGAGAGTTATCATTTATAACTCTGCAGGTTTGTGAATTGCAGTGCCCTGAACCTCCATTTTACAACTCGTTTTTATGGGAGCTGGCCGCAAAATCGCAGAATGGCTTCAGGCCCTGTTCTGGTTCCGGGGGTCAGGCTGAGCCTGTGGTTAATTCTTCTTTCTGATGGGAAAATAGAGTGACCTGTGCCTGTCCCAACACCAAGAGCTAGTCTCTCGTTGGTTCCACGTCTTCCCGTTTATCCTCAGGACAAATTGCAACCTGTACGGAACAGGAGGTTAAAGGTGCTGATGCTCCAAGTAGGGAGCTTGCTAGTAAAGCGGCTGGAATGGCGAACCCGGGCACAAGGAGATGAGAAATGAGGTGCGTTTTAGAAACCTTTCCCCATCACACGGTGTACCATCTTCTGGGTTTCTCATGCATGTTTTTGATGTAGGAAGATGCCCTTGAACCTGGAGATTTGGGACCCATGCGATGGGTACCACGCAGTATTCCTTTAAAGGGTCTGCGTTTGCTCACCCAACCTCACCAAACCTCTCAGCCCCAAGAGTGTCCACCCTTATGCCTCATCCAGCTGTGCGTCTAGATATGGTCAATCCAGGTTGCATCACAGCCCCTGAACGCATTGTGTAAGAATTTCTCTCTCTTTCACTGTCTTTGTTTCATGGTGGTTTCAAAGTAATTTATTTTTATAATGGGGTTTAGCTGCTTTTCACTGCTGTGTTTATGCCGCTTTACACCCACTTGACACACTAACAGAGAGATATCAATACATAGGTTTTACGATTATTATTAGTCAGATATATTCTTGTGCGGTGAATAGGGCGTGTTGAGTCCAGTTATCTGAGCAAGGAGTAGGTCTTGTCTATTACATATTGGGTTTATGGAACGGTATCTGAGCTAATTTGATACCCTTGTTTTATGTATCACCCCACCTCACCTTTCCCGTTAAGCAGCCATAGTGTGTTTTCTGCAGGTGTGACTCTGTTCTGTTTTGTAATTCAGTTCAAGTGTAACGGTTTTTACATTCCCTCTATCAGTGATACCTTATGAGTAGTGTCCTTTTCTGTGTGACTTATTTCACTTAGAATCGTCATACCTAAATCCACTCATCATGCTGCTACTAACCTTACGACATTGATTTCCTGGCTGAGTGATATTCCATTGTACATAAGGACCACAACTTCTTTATCCATTTTTCTCTTTCCTGGGATATTTAAGGTGGAATGAAGTGGAGGTCCTGGTCAACAGAGCAGCCCTAAACTTTGGGGTGCTTGTGTCTTGCTGATTTTTAATTTTCCCAATTTATACCCCCATGAGTGGAAGTGCCCTATGCTCTCTAAGCTGTGTTTTTCAGATGTTTCAGGACTCACCGGACACTTCTCCAGAGTGGCTCTTGGCAATTTACATCCCGCCCATCAGTGTAGCAAGGCTCCCATTTCTCCATGGCCTGTCCTGCATTTCTGGTTTTGACACTTTTTTCAGCATGGCCCTTTTGACCGATGGGAAGCGAGACTTCTTTGTAGCGCTGATTTGCCTTTCCAGGTGGCTTGGTTGGCCAAAAAGGGCGTATGCGTTTTTTCCTGAATATATTCAGGAAAAAACGCATACGCCCTTTTTGGCCAAGGGCATCATTGTCAACGTTTTGCCGCTTTTCATGTGCTTTAAAGGCGATTCGTATCTACCTCCTGAAATCTGTTTCCTGCAATTCTGCCTTGATTTCAAATCCTCTTCTTTGCCTTCCCTCAATATGTTTGTGGACGAGAGTTATCATTTATAACTCTGCAGGTTTGTGAATTGCAGTGCCCTGAACCTCCATTTTACAACTCGTTTTTATGGGAGCTGGCCGCAAAATCGCAGAATGGCTTCAGGCCCTGTTCTGGTTCCGGGGGGCAGGCTGAGCCTGTGGTTAATTCTTCTTTCTGATGGGAAAATAGAGTGACCTGTGCCTGTCCCAACACCAAGAGCTAGTCTCTCGTTGGTTCCACGTCTTCCCGTTTATCCTCAGGACAAATTGCAACCTGTACGGAACAGGAGGTTAAAGGTGCTGATGCTCCAAGTAGGGAGCTTGCTAGTAAAGCGGCTGGAATGGCGAACCTGGGCACAAGGAGATGAGAAATGAGGTGCGTTTTAGAAACCTTTCCCCATCACACGGTGTACCATCTTCTGGGTTTCTCATGCATGTTTTTGATGTAGGAAGATGCCCTTGAACCTGGAGATTTGGAACCCATGCGATGGGTACCACGCAGTATTCCTTTAAAGGGTCTGCGTTTGCTCACCCAACCTCACCAAACCTCTCAGCCCCAAGAGTGTCCACCCTTATATCTCATCCAGCTGTGCGTCTAGATATGGTCAATCCAGGTTGCATCACAGCCCCTGAACGCATTGTGTAAGAATTTCTCTCTCTTTCACTGTCTTTGTTTCATGGTGGTTTCAAAGTAATTTATTTTTATAATGGGGTTTAGCTGCTTTTCAATGATGTGTTTATGCCGCTTTACACCCACTTGACACACTAACAGAGAGATATCAATACATAGGTTTTACGATTATTATTAGTCAGATATATTCTTGTGCGGTGAATAGGGCGTGTTGAGTCCAGTTCTCTGAGCAAGGAGCAGGTCTTGTCTATTACATATTGGGTTTATGGAACGGTATCTGAGCTAATTTGATACCCTTGTTTTATGTATCACCCCACCTCACCTTTCCCGTTAAGCAGCCATAGTGTGTTTTCTGCATGTGTGACTCTGTTCTGTTTTGTAATTCAGTTCAAGTGTAACGGTTTTTACATTCCCTCTATCAGTGATACCTTATGAGAAGTGTCCTTTTCTGTGTGACTTATTTCACTTAGAATCGTCATACCTAAATCCACTCATCATGCTGCTACTAACCTTACGACATTGATTTCCTGGCTGAGTGATATTCCATTGTACATAAGGACCACAACTTCTTTATCCATTTTTCTCTTTCCTGGGATATTTAAGGTGGAATGAAGTGGAGGTCCTGGTCAACAGAGCAGCCCTAAACTTTGGGGTGCTTGTGTCTTGCTGATTTTTCATTTTCCCAATTTATACCCCCATGAGTGGAAGTGCCCTATGCTCTCTAAGCTGTGTTTTTCAGATGTTTCAGGACTCACCGGACACTTCTCCAGAGTGGCTCTTGGCAATTTACATCCCGCCCATCAGTGTAGCAAGGCTCCCATTTCTCCATGGCCTGTCCTGCATTTCTGGTTTTGACACTTTTTTCAGCATGGCCCTTTTGACCGATGGGAAGCGAGACTTCTTTGTAGCGCTGATTTGCCTTTCCAGGTGGCTTGGTTGGCCAAAAAGGGCGTATGCGTTTTTTCCTGAATATATTCAGGAAAAAACGCATACGCCCTTTTTGGCCAAGGGCATCATTGTCAACGTTTTGCCGCTTTTCATGTGCTTTAAAGGCGATTCGTATCTACCTCCTGAAATCTGTTTCCTGCAATTCTGCCTTGATTTCAAATCCTCTTCTTTGCCTTCCCTCAATATGTTTGTGGACGAGAGTTATCATTTATAACTCTGCAGGTTTGTGAATTGCAGTGCCCTGAACCTCCATTTTACAACTCGTTTTTATGGGAGCTGGCCGCAAAATCGCAGAATGGCTTCAGGCCCTGTTCTGGTTCCGGGGGGCAGGCTGAGCCTGTGGTTAATTCTTCTTTCTGATGGGAAAATTGAGTGACCTGTGCCTGTCCCAACACCAAGAGCTAGTCTCTCGTTGGTTCCACGTCTTCCCGTTTATCCTCAGGACAAATTGCAACCTGTACGGAACAGGAGGTTAAAGGTGCTGATGCTCCAAGTAGGGAGCTTGCTAGTAAAGCGGCTGGAATGGCGAACCCGGGCACAAGGAGATGAGAAATGAGGTGCGTTTTAGAAACCTTTCCCCATCACACGGTGTACCATCTTCTGGGTTTCTCATGCATGTTTTTGATGTAGGAAGATGCCCTTGAACCTGGAGATTTGGGACCCATGCGATGGGTACCACGCAGTATTCCTTTAAAGGGTCTGCGTTTGCTCACCCAACCTCACCAAACCTCTCAGCCCCAAGAGTGTCCACCCTTATGTCTCATCCAGCTGTGCGTCTAGATATGGTCAATCCAGGTTGCATCACAGCCCCTGAACGCATTGTGTAAGAATTTCTCTCTCTTTCACTGTCTTTGTTTCATGGTGGTTTCAAAGTAATTTATTTTTATAATGGGGTTTAGCTGCTTTTCACTGCTGTGTTTATGCCGCTTTACACCCACTTGACACACTAACAGAGAGATATCAATACATAGGTTTTACGATTATTATTAGTCAGATATATTCTTGTGCGGTGAATAGGGCGTGTTGAGTCCAGTTCTCTGAGCAAGGAGTAGGTCTTGTCTATTACATATTGGGTTTATGGAACGGTATCTGAGCTAATTTGATACCCTTGTTTTATGTATCACCCCACCTCACCTTTCCCGTTAAGCAGCCATAGTGTGTTTTCTGCATGTGTGACTCTGTTCTGTTTTGTAATTCAGTTCAAGTGTAACGGTTTTTACATTCCCTCTATCAGTGATACCTTATGAGAAGTGTCCTTTTCTGTGTGACTTATTTCACTTAGAATCGTCATACCTAAATCCACTCATCATGCTGCTACTAACCTTACGACATTGATTTCCTGGCTGAGTGATATTCCATTGTACATAAGGACCACAACTTCTTTATCCATTTTTCTCTTTCCTGGGATATTTAAGGTGGAATGAAGTGGAGGTCCTGGTCAACAGAGCAGCCCTAAACTTTGGGGTGCTTGTGTCTTGCTGATTTTTAATTTTCCCAATTTATACCCCCATGAGTGGAAGTGCCCTATGCTCTCTAAGCTGTGTTTTTCAGATGTTTCAGGACTCACCGGACACTTCTCCAGAGTGGCTCTTGGCAATTTACATCCCGCCCATCAGTGTAGCAAGGCTCCCATTTCTCCATGGCCTGTCCTGCATTTCTGGTTTTGACACTTTTTTCAGCATGGCCCTTTTGACCGATGGGAAGCGAGACTTCTTTGTAGCGCTGATTTGCCTTTCCAGGTGGCTTGGTTGGCCAAAAAGGGCGTATGCGTTTTTTCCTGAATATATTCAGGAAAAAACGCATACGCCCTTTTTGGCCAAGGGCATCATTGTCAACGTTTTGCCGCTTTTCATGTGCTTTAAAGGCGATTCGTATCTACCTCCTGAAATCTGTTTCCTGCAATTCTGCCTTGATTTCAAATCCTCTTCTTTGCCTTCCCTCAATATGTTTGTGGACGAGTGTTATCATTTATAACTCTGCAGGTTTGTGAATTGCAGTGCCCTGAACCTCCATTTTACAACTCGTTTTTATGGGAGCTGGCCGCAAAATCGCAGAATGGCTTCAGGCCCTGTTCTGGTTCCGGGGGTCAGGCTGAGCCTGTGGTTAATTCTTCTTTCTGATGGGAAAATAGAGTGACCTGTGCCTGTCCCAACACCAAGAGCTAGTCTCTCGTTGGTTCCACGTCTTCCCGTTTATCCTCAGGACAAATTGCAACCTGTACGGAACAGGAGGTTAAAGGTGCTGATGCTCCAAGTAGGGAGCTTGCTAGTAAAGCGGCTGGAATGGCGAACCCGGGCACAAGGAGATGAGAAATGAGGTGCGTTGTAGAAACCTTTCCCCATCACACGGTGTACCATCTTCTGGGTTTCTCATGCATGTTTTTGATGTAGGAAGATGCCCTTGAACCTGGAGATTTGGGACCCATGCGATGGGTACCACGCAGTATTCCTTTAAAGGGTCTGCGTTTGCTCACCCAACCTCACCAAACCTCTCAGCCCCAAGAGTGTCCACCCTTATGTCTCATCCAGCTGTGCGTCTAGATATGGTCAATCCAGGTTGCATCACAGCCCCTGAACGCATTGTGTAAGAATTTCTCTCTCTTTCACTGTCTTTGTTTCATGGTGGTTTCAAAGTAATTTATTTTTATAATGGGGTTTAGCTGCTTTTCACTGCTGTGTTTATGCCGCTTTACACCCACTTGACACACTAACAGAGAGATATCAATACATAGGTTTTACGATTATTATTAGTCAGATATATTCTTGTGCGGTGAATAGGGCGTGTTGAGTCCAGTTCTCTGAGCAAGGAGTAGGTCTTGTCTATTACATATTGGGTTTATGGAACGGTATCTGAGCTAATTTGATACCCTTGTTTTATGTATCACCCCACCTCACCTTTCCCGTTAAGCAGCCATAGTGTGTTTTCTGCATGTGTGACTCTGCTCTGTTTTGTAATTCAGTTCAAGTGTAACGGTTTTTACATTCCCTCTATCAGTGATACCTTATGAGTAGTGTCCTTTTCTGTGTGACTTATTTCACTTAGAATCGTCATACCTAAATCCACTCATCATGCTGCTACTTACCTTACGACATTGATTTCCTGGCTGAGTGATATTCCATTGTACATAAGGACCACAACTTCTTTATCCATTTTTCTCTTTCCTGGGATATTTAAGGTGGAATGAAGTGGAGGTCCTGGTCAACAGAGCAGCCCTAAACTTTGGGGTGCTTGTGTCTTGCTGATTTTTCATTTTCCCAATTTATACCCCCATGAGTGGAAGTGCCCTATGCTCTCTAAGCTGTGTTTTTCAGATGTTTCAGGACTCACCGGACACTTCTCCAGAGTGGCTCTTGGCAATTTACATCCCGCCCATCAGTGTAGCAAGGCTCCCATTTCTCCATGGCCTGTCCTGCATTTCTGGTTTTGACACTTTTTTCAGCATGGCCCTTTTGACCGATGGGAAGCGAGACTTCTTTGTAGCGCTGATTTGCCTTTCCAGGTGGCTTGGTTGGCCAAAAAGGGCGTATGCGTTTTTTCCTGAATATATTCAGGAAAAAACGCATACGCCCTTTTTGGCCAAGGGCATCATTGTCAACGTTTTGCCGCTTTTCATGTGCTTTAAAGGCGATTCGTATCTACCTCCTGAAATCTGTTTCCTGCAATTCTGCCTTGATTTCAAATCCTCTTCTTTGCCTTCCCTCAATATGTTTGTGGACGAGAGTTATCATTTATAACTCTGCAGGTTTGTGAATTGCAGTGCCCTGAACCTCCATTTTACAACTCGTTTTTATGGGAGCTGGCCGCAAAATCGCAGAATGGCTTCAGGCCCTGTTCTGGTTCCGGGGGTCAGGCTGAGCCTGTGGTTAATTCTTCTTTCTGATGGGAAAATAGAGTGACCTGTGCCTGTCCCAACACCAAGAGCTAGTCTCTCGTTGGTTCCACGTCTTCCCGTTTATCCTCAGGACAAATTGCAACCTGTACGGAACAGGAGGTTAAAGGTGCTGATGCTCCAAGTAGGGAGCTTGCTAGTAAAGCGGCTGGAATGGCGAACCCGGGCACAAGGAGATGAGAAATGAGGTGCGTTTTAGAAACCTTTCCCCATCACACGGTGTACCATCTTCTGGGTTTCTCATGCATGTTTTTGATGTAGGAAGATGCCCTTGAACCTGGAGATTTGGGACCCATGCGATGGGTACCACGCAGTATTCCTTTAAAGGGTCTGCGTTTGCTCACCCAACCTCACCAAACCTCTCAGCCCCAAGAGTGTCCACCCTTATGTCTCATCCAGCTGTGCGTCTAGATATGGTCAATCCAGGTTGCATCACAGCCCCTGAACGCATTGTGTAAGAATTTCTCTCTCTTTCACTGTCTTTGTTTCATGGTGGTTTCAAAGTAATTTATTTTTATAATGGGGTTTAGCTGCTTTTCACTGCTGTGTTTATGCCGCTTTACACCCACTTGACACACTAACAGAGAGATATCAATACATAGGTTTTACGATTATTATTAGTCAGATATATTCTTGTGCGGTGAATAGGGCGTGTTGAGTCCAGTTCTCTGAGCAAGGAGTAGGTCTTGTCTATTACATATTGGGTTTATGGAACGGTATCTGAGCTAATTTGATACCCTTGTTTTATGTATCACCCCACCTCACCTTTCCCGTTAAGCAGCCATAGTGTGTTTTCTGCATGTGTGACTCTGTTCTGTTTTGTAATTCAGTTCAAGTGTAACGGTTTTTACATTCCCTCTATCAGTGATACCTTATGAGTAGTGTCCTTTTCTGTGTGACTTATTTCACTTAGAATCGTCATACCTAAATCCACTCATCATGCTGCTACTAACCTTACGACATTGATTTCCTGGCTGAGTGATATTCCATTGTACATAAGGACCACAACTTCTTTATCCATTTTTCTCTTTCCTGGGATATTTAAGGTGGAATGAAGTGGAGGTCCTGGTCAACAGAGCAGCCCTAAACTTTGGGGTGCTTGTGTCTTGCTGATTTTTAATTTTCCCAATTTATACCCCCATGAGTGGAAGTGCCCTATGCTCTCTAAGCTGTGTTTTTCAGATGTTTCAGGACTCACCGGACACTTCTCCAGAGTGGCTCTTGGCAATTTACATCCCGCCCATCAGTGTAGCAAGGCTCCCATTTCTCCATGGCCTGTCCTGCATTTCTGGTTTTGACACTTTTTTCAGCATGGCCCTTTTGACCGATGGGAAGCGAGACTTCTTTGTAGCGCTGATTTGCCTTTCCAGGTTGCTTGGTTGGCCAAAAAGGGCGTATGCGTTTTTTCCTGAATATATTCAGGAAAAAACGCATACGCCCTTTTTGGCCAAGGGCATCATTGTCAACGTTTTGCCGCTTTTCATGTGCTTTAAAGGCAATTCGTATCTACCTCCTGAAATCTGTTTCCTGCAATTCTGCCTTGATTTCAAATCCTCTTCTTTGCCTTCCCTCAATATGTTTGTGGACGAGAGTTATCATTTATAACTCTGCAGGTTTGTGAATTGCAGTGCCCTGAACCTCCATTTTACAACTCGTTTTTATGGGAGCTGGCCGCAAAATCGCAGAATGGCTTCAGGCCCTGTTCTGGTTCCGGGGGTCAGGCTGAGCCTGTGGTTAATTCTTCTTTCTGATGGGAAAATAGAGTGACCTGTGCCTGTCCCAACACCAAGAGCTAGTCTCTCGTTGGTTCCACGTCTTCCCGTTTATCCTCAGGACAAATTGCAACCTGTACGGAACAGGAGGTTAAAGGTGCTGATGCTCCAAGTAGGGAGCTTGCTAGTAAAGCGGCTGGAATGGCGAACCCGGGCACAAGGAGATGAGAAATGAGGTGCGATTTAGAAACCTTTCCCCATCACACGGTGTACCATCTTCTGGGTTTCTCATGCATGTTTTTGATGTAGGAAGATGCCCTTGAACCTGGAGATTTGGGACCCATGCGATGGGTACCACGCAGTATTCCTTTAAAGGGTCTGCGTTTGCTCACCCAACCTCACCAAACCTCTCAGCCCCAAGAGTGTCCACCCTTATGTCTCATCCAGCTGTGCGTCTAGATATGGTCAATCCAGGTTGCATCACAGCCCCTGAACGCATTGTGTAAGAATTTCTCTCTCTTTCACTGTCTTTGTTTCATGGTGGTTTCAAAGTAATTTATTTTTATAATGGGGTTTAGCTGCTTTTCACTGCTGTGTTTATGCCGCTTTACACCCACTTGACACCCTAACAGAGAGATATCAATACATAGGTTTTACGATTATTATTAGTCAGATATATTCTTGTGCGTTGAATAGGGCGTCTTGAGTCCAGTTCTCTGAGCAAGGAGTAGGTCTTGTCTATTACATATTGGGTTTATGGAACGGTATCTGAGCTAATTTGATACCCTTGTTTAATGTATCACCCCACCTCACCTTTCCCGTTAAGCAGCCATAGTGTGTTTTCTGCATGTGTGACTCTGTTCTGTTTTGTAATTCAGTTCAAGTGTAACGGTTTTTACATTCCCTCTATCAGTGATACCTTATGAGAAGTGTCCTTTTCTGTGTGACTTATTTCACTTAGAATCGTCATACCTAAATCCACTCATCATGCTGCTACTAACCTTACGACATTGATTTCCTGGCTGAGTGATATTCCATTGTACATAAGGACCACAACTTCTTTATCCATTTTTCTCTTTCCTTGGATATTTAAGGTGGAATGAAGTGGAGGTCCTGGTCAACAGAGCAGCCCTAAACTTTGGGGTGCTTGTGTCTTGCTGATTTTTAATTTTCCCAATTTATACCCCCATGAGTGGAAGTGCCCTATGCTCTCTAAGCTGTGTTTTTCAGATGTTTCAGGACTCACCGGACACTTCTCCAGAGTGGCTCTTGGCAATTTACATCCCGCCCATCAGTGTAGCAAGGCTCCCATTTCTCCATGGCCTGTCCTGCATTTCTGGTTTTGACACTTTTTTCAGCATGGCCCTTTTGACCGATGGGAAGCGAGACTTCTTTGTAGCGCTGATTTGCCTTTCCAGGTGGCTTGGTTGGCCAAAAAGGGCGTATGCGTTTTTTCCTGAATATATTCAGGAAAAAAAGCATACGCCCTTTTTGGCCAAGGGCATCATTGTCAACGTTTTGCCGCTTTTCATGTGCTTTAAAGGCGATTCGTATCTACCTCCTGAAATCTGTTTCCTGCAATTCTGCCTTGATTTCAAATCCTCTTCTTTGCCTTCCCTCAATATGTTTGTGGACGAGAGTTATCATTTATAACTCTGCAGGTTTGTGAATTGCAGTGCCCTGAACCTCCATTTTACAACTCGTTTTTATGGGAGCTGGCGGCAAAATCGCAGAATGGCTTCAGGCCCTGTTCTGGTTCCGGGGGTCAGGCTGAGCCTGTGGTTAATTCTTCTTTCTGATGGGAAAATAGAGTGACCTGTGCCTGTCCCAACACCAAGAGCTAGTCTCTCGTTGGTTCCACGTCTTCCCGTTTATCCTCAGGACAAATTGCAACCTGTACGGAACAGGAGGTTAAAGGTGCTGATGCTCCAAGTAGGGAGCTTGCTAGTAAAGCGGCTGGAATGGCGAACCCGGGCACAAGGAGATGAGAAATGAGGTGCGTTTTAGAAACCTTTCCCCATCACACGGTGTACCATCTTCTGGGTTTCTCATGCATGTTTTTGATGTAGGAAGATGCCCTTGAACCTGGAGATTTGGGACCCATGCGATGGGTACCACGCAGTATTCCTTTAAAGGGTCTGCGTTTGCTCACCCAACCTCACCAAACCTCTCAGCCCCAAGAGTGTCCACCCTTATGTCTCATCCAGCTGTGCGTCTAGATATGGTCAATCCAGGTTGCATCACAGCCCCTGAACGCATTGTGTAAGAATTTCTCTCTCTTTCACTGTCTTTGTTTCATGGGTGTTTCAAAGTAATTTATTTTTATAATGGGGTTTAGCTGCTTTTCACTGATGTGTTTATGCCGCTTTACACCCACTTGACACACTAACAGAGAGATATCAATACATAGGTTTTACGATTATTATTAATCAGATATATTCTTGTGCGTTGAATAGGGCGTGTTGTGTCCAGTTCTCTGAGCAAGGAGTAGGTCTTGTCTATTACATATTGGGTTTATGGAATGGTATCTGAGCTACTTTGATACCCTTGTTTTATGTATCACCCCACCTCACCTTTCCCGTTAAGCAGCCATAGTGTGTTTTCTGCATGTGTGACTCTGTTCTGTTTTGTAATTCAGTTCAAGTGTAACGGTTTTTACATTCCCTCTATCAGTGATACCTTATGAGTAGTGTCCTTTTCTGTGTGACTTATTTCACTTAGAATCGTCATACCTAAATCCACTCATCATGCTGCTACTAACCTTACGACATTGATTTCCTGGCTGAGTGATATTCCATTGTACATAAGGACCACAACTTCTTTATCCATTTTTCTCTTTCCTTGGATATTTAAGGTGGAATGAAGTGGAGGTCCTTGTCAACAGAGCAGCCCTCAACTTTGGGGTGCTTGTGTCTTGCTGATTTTTAATTTTCCCAATTTATACCCCCATGAGTGGAAGTGCCCTATGCTCTCTAAGCTGTGTTTTTCAGATGTTTCAGGACTCACCGGACACTTCTCCAGAGTGGCTCTTGGCAGTTTACATCCCGCCCATCAGTGTAGCAAGGCTCCCATTTCTCCATGGCCTGTCCTGCATTTCTGGTTTTGACACTTTTTTCAGCATGGCCCTTTTGACCGATGGGAAGCGAGACTTCTTTGTAGCGCTGATTTGCCTTTCCAGGTTGCTTGGTTGGCCAAAAAGGGCGTATGCGTTTTTTCCTGAATATATTCAGGAAAAAACGCATACGCCCTTTTTGGCCAAGGGCATCATTGTCAACGTTTTGCCGCTTTTCATGTGCTTTAAAGGCGATTCGTATCTACCTCCTGAAATCTGTTTCCTGCAATTCTGCCTTGATTTCAAATCCTCTTCTTTGCCTTCCCTCAATATGTTTGTGGACGAGAGTTATCATTTATAACTCTGCAGGTTTGTGAATTGCAGTGCCCTGAACCTCCATTTTACAACTCGTTTTTATGGGAGCTGGCCGCAAAATCGCAGAATGGCTTCAGGCCCTGTTCTGGTTCCGGGGGTCAGGCTGAGCCTGTGGTTAATTCTTCTTTCTGATGGGAAAATAGAGTGACCTGTGCCTGTCCCAACACCAAGAGCTAGTCTCTCGTTGGTTCCACGTCTTCCCGTTTATCCTCAGGACAAATTGCAACCTGTACGGAACAGGAGGTTAAAGGTGCTGATGCTCCAAGTAGGGAGCTTGCTAGTAAAGCGGCTGGAATGGCGAACCCGGGCACAAGGAGATGAGAAATGAGGTGCGTTTTAGAAACCTTTCCCCATCACACGGTGTACCATCTTCTGGGTTTCTCATGCATGTTTTTGATGTAGGAAGATGCCCTTGAACCTGGAGATTTGGGACCCATGCGATGGGTACCACGCAGTATTACTTTAAAGGGTCTGCGTTTGCTCACCCAACCTCACGAAACCTCTCAGCCCCAAGAGTGTCCACCCTTATGTCTCATCCAGCTGTGGGTCTAGATATGGTCAATCCAGGTTGCATCACAGCCCCTGAACGCATTGTGTAAGAATTTCCCTCTCTTTCACTGTCGTTGTTTCACGGGTTTTTCAAAGTAATTTATTTTCATAATGGGGTTTAGCTGCTTTTCACTGCTGTGTTTATGCCGCTTTACACCCACTTGACACACTAACAGAGAGATATCAATACACAGGTTATAAGATTATTACTAGTCAGATATATTCTTGTGCGGTGAATAGGGCGTGTTGAGTCCAGTTCTCTGAGCAAGGAGTAGTTCTTGTCTATTACATATTGGGTTTATGGAACGGTATCTGAGCTAATTTGATACCCTTGTTTTATGTATCACCCCACCTCCCCTTTCTCGTTAAGCAGCCATAGTGTGTTTTCTGCATGTGTGACGCAGTTCTGTTTTGTAATTCAGTTCAAGTGTAACGGTTTTTACATTCCCTCTATAAGTGATACCTTATGAGACGTGTCCTTTTCTGTGTGACTTATTTCACTTAGAATCGTCGTACCTAAATCCACTCATCATGCTGCTACTAACCTTATGACATTGATTTCATGGTTGAGTGATATTCCATTGTACATAAGGACCACAATTTTATTATCCATTTTTCTCTTTCGTGGGATATTTAAGGTGGAATGAAGTGGAGGTCCTTGTCAACAGAGCAGCCCTCAACTTTGGGTGCTTGTGTCTTGCTGATTTTTAATTTTCCCAATTTATACACCCATGAGTGGAAGTGCCCTATGCTCTCTAAGCTGTGTTTTTCAGATGTTTCAGGACACACCGTACACTCCTCCAGAGTGGCTGTTGGCAATTTACATCCCGTCCATCAGTGTAGCAAGGCTCCTATTTCTCCATGGCCTGTCCTGCATTTCTGGTTTTGACACTTTTTTCAGCATGGCCCCTTTGACCGATGGGAAGCGAGAGTTCTCTGTAGCGCTGATGTGCCTTTCCAGGTTGCTTGGTTGGCCAAAAAGGGCGTATGCGTTTTTTCCTGAATATATTCAGGAAAAAAACGCATACGCCCTTTTTGGCCAAGGGCATCATTGTCAACGTTTTGCCGCTTTTCATGTGCTTTAAAGGCGATTCGTATCTACCTCCTGAAATCTGTTTCGTGCAATTCTGCCTTGATTTCAAATCCTCTTCTTTGCCTTCCCTCAATATATTTGTGGACGAGAGTTATCATTTATAACTCTGCAGGTTTGTGAATTGCAGTGTCCTGAACCTCCATTTTACAACTCGCATTTTTGGGAGCTGGCCGCAAAAGCGCAGGATGGCTTCAGGCCCTATTCTGGTTCCGGGGGGCAGGCTGAGCCTGTGGTTAATTCTTCTTCCTGATGGGAAAATAGAATGACCTGTGCCTGTCCCGACACCAAGAGCTAGTCTCTCGTTGGTTCCCCGTCTTCCCGTTCATCCTCAGCACAAATTGCAACCTGTACGGAACCGGAGGTTAAAGGTGCTGATGCTCCAAGTAAGGAGATTGCTAGTAAAGCGGCTGGAATGGCGAACCCGGGCACAAGGAGATGAGAAATGAGGTGCGTTTTAGAAACCTTTCCCCATCACACGGTGTACCATCTTCTGGGTTTCTCATGCATGTTTTCGATGTAGGAAGATGCCATTGAACCTGGAGATTTGGGACCCATGCGATGGGTACCACGCAGTATTACTTTAAAGGGTCTGCGTTTGCTCACCCAACCTCACCAAAACTCTCAGCCCCAAGAGTGTCCACCCTTATGTCTCATCCAGCTGTGGGTCTAGATATGGTCAATCCAGGTTGCATCACAGCCCCTGAACTCATTGTGTAAGAATTTCTATCTCTTTCACTGTCATTGTTTCATGGGTTTTTCAAAGTAATTTATTTTCATAATGGGGTTTAGCTGCTTTTCACGGCTGTGTTTATGCCGCTTTACACCCACTTGCCACACTAACCGAGAGATATCAATACATAGGTTTTAAGATTATTACTAGTCAGATATATTCTTGTGCGGTGAATAGGGCGTGTTGAGTCCAGTTCTCTGAGCAAGGAGTAGGTCTTGTCTACTACATATTGGGTTTATGGAACGGTATCTGAGCTAATTTGATACCCTTGTTTTATGTATCACCCCACGTCCCCTTTCCCGTTAAGCAGCCATAGTCTGTTTTCTGCATGTGTGACTCTGTTCTGTTTTGTAATTCAGTTCAAATGTAACGGTTTTTACATTCCCTCTAAAAGTGATACCTTATGAGAAGTGTCCTTTTCTGTGTGACTTATTTCACTTAGAATCGTAGTACCTAAATCCACTCATCATGCTGCTACTAACCTTATGACATTGATTTCATGGCTGAGTGATATTCCATTGTACATAAGGACCACAACTTCTTTATCCATTTTTCTCTTTCCTGGGATATTGAAGGTGGAATGAAGTGGAGGTCCTTGTCAACAGAGCAGCCCTCAACTTTGGGGTGCTTGTGTCTTGCTGATTTTTCATTTTCCCAATTTATAACCCCATGAGTGGAAGTGCCCTATGCTCTCTAAGCTGTGTTTTTCAGATGTTTCAGGACACACCGTACACTTCTCCAGAGTGGCTGTTGGCAATTTACATCCCGCCCATCAGTGTAGCAAGGCTCCCATTTCTCCATGGCCTGTCCTGCATTTCTGGTTTTGACACTTTTTTCAGCATGGCCCTTTTGACCGATGGGAAGCGAGACTTCTCTGTAGCGCTGATTTGCCTTTCCAGGTTGCTTGGTTGGCCAAAAAGGGCGTATGCGTTTTTTCCTGAATATATTCAGGAAAAAACGCATACGCCCTTTTTGGCCAAGGGCATCATTGTCAACGTTTTGCCGCTTTTCATGTGCTTTAAAGGCGATTCATATCTACCTCCTGAAATCTGTTTCGTGCAATTCTGCCTTGATTTGAAATCGTCTTCTTTGCCTTCCCTCAATATATTTGTGGACGAGAGTTATCATTTATAACTCTGCAGGTTTGTGAATTGCAGTGCCCTGAACCTCCATTTTACAACTCGCTTTTTTGGGAGCTGGCCGCAAAAGCGCAGGATGGCTTCAGGCCCTGTTCTGGTTCCGGGGGGCAGGCTGAGCCTGTGGTTAATTATTCTTCCTGATGGGAAAATAGAGTGACCTGTGCCTGTCCCGACACCAAGAGCTAGTCTCTCGTTGGTTCCCCGTCTTCCCGTTCATCTTCAGGACAAATTGCAACCTGTACGGAACAGGAGGTTAAAGGTGCTGATGCTCCAAGTAGGGAGATTGCTAGTAAAGCGGCTGGAATGTTGAACCCGGGCACAAGGAGATGAGAAATGAGGTGCGTTTTAGAAACCTTTCCCCATCACACGGTGTACCATCTTCTGGGTTTCTCATGCATGTTTTCGATGTAGGAAGATGCCCTTGAACCTGGAGATTTGGAACCCATGCGATGGGTACCATGCAGTATTACTTTAAAGGGTCTGCGTTTGCTCACCCAACCTCACCAAACCTCTCAGCCCCAAGAGTGTCCACCCTTATGTCTCATCCAGCTGTGGGTCTAGATATGGTCAATCCAGGTTGCATCACAGCCCCTGAACTCATTGTGTAAGAATTTCTATCTCTTTCACTGTCGTTGTTTCATGGGTTTTTCAAAGTAATTTATTTTGATAATGGGGTTTAGCTGCTTTTCACTGCTGTGTTTATGCCGCTTTACAACCACTTGACACACTAACAGAGAGATATCAATACATAGGTTTTAAGATTATTACTAGTCAGATATATTCTTGTGCGGTGAATAGGGCGTGTTGAGTCCAGTTCTCTGAGCAAGGAGTAGGTCTTTTCTACTACATATTGGGTTTATGGAACGGTATCTGAGCTAATTTGATACCCTTGTTTTATGTATCACCCCACCTCCCCTTTCCCGTTAAGCAGCCATAGTCTGTTTTCTGCATGTGTGACTCTGTTCTGTTTTGTAATTCAGTTCAAGTGTAACGGTTTTTACATTCCCTCTAAAAGTGATACCTTATGAGAAGTGTCCTTTTCTGTGTGACTTATTTCACTTAGAATCGTCGTACCTAAATCCACTCATCATGCTGCTACTAACCTTATGACATTGATTTAATGGCTGAGTGATATTCCATTGTACATAAGGACCACAACTTCTTTATCCATTTTTCTCTTTCCTGGGATATTTAAGGTGGAATGAAGTGAAGGTCCTTGTCAACAGAGCAGCCCTCAACTTTGGGGTGCTTGTGTCTTGCTGATTTTTCATTTTCCCAATTTATACCCCCATGAGTGGAAATGCCCTATGCTCTCTAAGCTGTGTTTTTCAGATGTTTCAGGACACACCGTACACTCCTCCAGAGTGGCTGTTGGCAATTTACATCCCGCCCATCAGTGTAGCAAGGCTCCCATTTCTCCATGGCCTGTCCTGCATTTCTGGTTTTGACACTTTTTTCAGCATGGCCCTTTTGACCGATGGGAAGCGAGACTTCTCTGTAGCGCTGATTTGCCTTTCCAGGTTGCTTGGTTGGCCAAAAAGGGCGTATGCGTTTTTTCCTGAATATATTCAGGAAAAAACGCATACGCCCTTTTTGGCCAAGGGCATCATTGTCAACGTTTTGCCGCTTTTCATGTGCTTTAAAGGCGATTCGTATCTACCTCCTGAAATCTGTTTCGTGCAATTCTGCCTTGATTTCAAATCCTCTTCTTTGCCTTCCCTCAATATATTTGTGGACGAGAGTTATCATTTATAACTCTGCAGGTTTGTGAATTGCAGTGCCCTGAACCTCCATTTTACAACTCGCTTTTTTGGGAGCTGGCCGCAAAAGCGCAGGATGGCTTCAGGCCCTGTTCTTGTTCCGGGGGGCAGGCTGAGCCTGTGGTTAATTCTTCTTCCTGATGGGAAAATAGAGTGACCTGTGCCTGTCCCGACACCAAGAGCTAGTCTCTCGTTGGTTCCCCGTCTTCCCGTTCATCCTCAGGACAAATTGCAACCTGTACGGAACCGGAGATTAAAGGTGCTGATGCTCCAAGTAGGGAGATTGCTAGTAAAGCGGCTGGAATGGCGAACCCGGGCACAAGGAGATGAGAAATGAGGTGCGTTTTAGAAACCTTTCCCCATCACACGGTGTACCATCTTCTGGGTTTCTCATGCATGTTTTCGATGTAGGAAGATGCCCTTGAACCTGGAGATTTGGGACCCATGCGATGGGTACCACGCAGTATTACTTTAAAGGGTCTGCGTTTGCTCACCCAACCTCACGAAACCTCTCAGCCCCAAGAGTGTCCACCCTTATGTCTCATCCAGCTGTGGGTCTAGATATGGTCAATCCAGGTTGCATCACAGCCCCTGAAAGCATTGTGTAAGAATTACTCTCTCTTTCACTGTCTTTGTTTCATGGGTGTTTCAAAGTAATTTATTTTTATAATGGGGTTTAGCTGCTTTTCACTGCTGTGTTTATGCCGCTTTACACACACTTGACACACTAACAGAGAGATATCAGTACATAGGTTTTAAGATTATTACTAGTCAGATATATTCTTGTGCGGTGAATAGGGCGTGTTGAGTCCAGTTCTCTGAGCAAGGAGTAGGTCTTGTCTATTACATATTGGGTTTATGGAACGGTATCTGAGCTAATATGATACCCTTGTTTTATGTATCACCCCACCTCCCCTTTCCGGTTAAGCAGCCATAGTGTGTTTTCTGCATGTGTGACTCTGTTCTGTTTTGTAATTCAGTTCAAGTGTAACGGTTTTTACATTCCCTCTAAAAGTGATACCTTATGAGAAGTGTCCTTTTCTGTGTGACTTATTTCACATAGAATCGTCGTTCCTAAATCCACTCATCATGCTGCTACTAACCTTATGACATTGATTTCATGGCTGAGTGATATTCCATTATACATAAGGACCACAACTTCTTTATCCATTTTTCTCTTTCCTTGGATATTTAAGGTGGAATGAAGTGGAGGTCCTTGTCAACAGAGCAGCCCTCAACTTTGGGGTGCTTGTGTCTTGCTGATTTTTCATTTTCCCAATTTATACCTCCATGAGTGGAAGTGCGCTATGCTCTCTAAGCTGTGTTTTTCAGATGTTTCAGGGCACACCGTACACTTCTCCAGAGTGGCTGTTGGCAATTTACATCCCGCCCATCAGTATAGCAAGGCTCCCATTTCTCCATGGCCTGTCCTGCATTTCTGGTTTTGACACTTTTTTCAGCATGGCCCTTTTGACCGATGGGTAGCGAGTCTTCTTTGTAGCGCTGATTTGCCTTTCCAGGTGGCTTGGTTGGCCAAAAAGGGCGTATGCGTTTTTTCCTGAATATATTCAGGAAAAAACGCATACGCCCTTTTTGGCCAAGGGCATCATTGTCAACATTTTGCCGCATTTCATGTGCTTTAAAGGCGATTCGAATCTACCTCCTGAAATCTGTTTCCTGCAATTCTGCCTTGATTTCAAATCCTCTTCTTTGCCTTCCCTCAATATATTTGTGGACGAGAGTTATCATTTATAACTCTGCAGGTTTGTGAATTGCAGTGCCCTGAACCTCCATTTTACAACTCGCTTTTTTGGGAGCTGGCTGCAAAAGCGCAGGATGGGTTCAGGCCCTGTTCTTGTTCCGGGGGGCAGGCTGAGCCTGTGGTTAATTCTTCTTCCTCAATGGGAAAATAGAGTGACCTGTGCCTGTCCCAACACCAAGAGCTAGTCTCTCGTTGGTTCCCCGTCTTCCCGTTCATCCTCAGGACAAATTGCAACCTGTACGGAACAGGAGGTTAAAGGTGCTGATGCTCCAAGTAGGGAGATTGCTAGTAAAGCGGCTGGAATGGCAAACCCGGGCACAAGGAGATGAGAAATGAGGTGCGTTTTAGAAACCTTTCCCCATCACACGGTGTACTATCTTCTGGGTTTCTCATGCATGTTTTCGATGTAGGAAGATGTCCTTGAAGCTGGAGATTAGGGACCCATGCGATGGGTACCACGCAGTATTACTTTAAAGGGTCTGCGTTTGCTCACCCAACCTCACCAAACCTCTCAGCCCCAAGAGTGTCCACCCTTATGTCTCATCCAGCTGTGGGTCTAGATATGGTCAATCCAGGTTGCATCACAGCCCCTGAACGCATTGTGTAAGAATTTCTCTCTCTTTCACTGTCTTTGTTTCATGGGTTTTTCAAAGTAATTTATTTTCATAATGGGGTTTAGCTGTTTTTCACTGCTGTGTTTATGCCGCTTTACACCCACTTGATACACTAACAGAGAGATATCAATACATAAGTTTTAAGATTATTACTAGTCAGATATATTCTTGTGCGGTGAATAGGGCGTGTTGAGTCCAGTTCTCTGAGCAAGGAGTAGGTTTTGTCTATTACATACTGGGTTTATGGAACGGTATCTGAGCTAATTTGAAACCCTTGTTTTATGTATCACCCCACCTCACCTTTCCAGTTAAGCAGCCATAGTGTGTTTTCTGCATGTGTGACTCTGTTCTGTTTTGTAATTCAGTTCAAGTGTAACGGTTTTTACATTCCCTCTATCAGTGATACCTTATGAGAAGTGTCCTTTTCTGTGTGACTTATTTCACTTAGAATCGTCGTACCTAAATCCACACATCATGCTGCTACTAGCCTTGTGACATTGATTTCATGGCTGAGTGATATTCCATTGTACATAAGGACCACAACTTCTTTATCCATTTTTCTCTTTCCTGGGATATTTAAGGTGGAATGAAGTGGAGGTCCTGGTCAACATAGCAGCCCTAAACTTTGGGGTGCTTGTGTCTTGCTGATTTTTCATTTTCCCAATTTATACCCCCATGAGTGGAAGTGCCCTATGCTCTCTAAGCTGTGTTTTTCAGATGTTTCAGGACACACCGTACACTTCTCCAGAGTGGCTGTTGGCAATTTACATCCCGCCCATCAGTGTAGCAATGCTCCCATTTCTCCATTGCCTGTCCTGCATTTCTGGTTTTGACACTTTTTTCAGCATGGCCTTTTTGACCGATGGGAAGCGAGACTTTTTTGTAGCGCTGATTTGCCTTTCCAGGTTGCTTGGTTGGCCAAAAAGGGCGTATGCGTTTTTTCCTGAATATATTCAGGAAAAAACGCATACGCCCTTTTTGGCCAAGGGCATCATTTTCAACATTTTGCCGCTTTTCATGTGCTTTAAAGGCGATTCGAATCTACCTCCTGAAATCTGTTTCCTGCAATTCTGCCTTGATTTCAAATCCTCTTCTTTGCCTTCCCTCAATATATTTGTGGACGAGAATTATCATTTATAACTCTGCAGGTTTGTGAATTGCAGTGCCCTGAACCTCCATTTTACAACTCGCTTTTTTGGGAGCTGGCCGCAAAAGCGCAGGATGGCTTCAGGCCGTGTTCTTGTTCCGGGGGGCAGGCTGAGCCTGTGGTTAATTCTTCTTCCTGATGGGAAAATAGAGTGACCTGTGCCTGTCCCGACACCAAGAGCTAGTCTCTCGTTGGTTCCCCGTCTTCCCGTTCATCCTCAGGACAAATTGCAACCTGTACGGAACCGGAGATTAAAGGTGCTGATGCTCCAAGTAGGGAGATTGCTACTAAAGCGGCTGGAATGGCGAACCCGGGCACAAGGAGATGAGAAATGAGGTGCGTTTTAGAAACCTTTCCCCATCACACGGTGTACCATCTTCTGGATTTCTCATGCATGTTTTCGATGTAGGAAGATGCCCTTGAACCTGGAGATTTGGGACCCATGCGATGGGTACCACGCAGTATTACTTTAAAGGGTCTGCGTTTGCTCACCCAACCTCACCAAACCTCTCAGCCCCAAGAGTGTCCACCCTTATGTCTCATCCAGCTGTGGGTCTAGATATGGTCAATCCAGGTTGCATCACAGCCCCTGAACGCATTGTGTAAGAATTACTCTCTCTTTCACTGTCTTTGTTTCATGGGTGTTTCAAAGTAATTTATTTTTATAATGGGGTTTAGCTGCTTTTCACTGCTGTGTTTATGCCTCTTTACACCCACTTGACACACTAACAGAGAGATATCAATACATAGGTTTTAAGATTATTACTAGTCAGATATATTCTTGTGCGGTGAATAGGGCGTGTTGAGTCCAGTTCTCTGAGCAAGGAGTAGGTCTTGTCTATTACATATTGGGTTTATGGAACGGTATCTGAGCTAATTTGATACCCTTGTTTTATGTATCACCCCACCTCCCCTTTCCCGTTAAGCAGCCATAGTGTGTTTTCTGCATGTGTGACTCTGTTCTGTTTTGTAATTCAGTTCAAGTGTAACGGTTTTTACATTCCCTCTAAAAGTGATACCTTATGAGAAGTGTCCTTTTCTGTGTGACTTATTTCACATAGAATCGTCGTTCCTAAATCCACTCATCATGCTGCTACTAACCTTATGACATTGATTTCATGGCTGAGTGATATTCCATTATACATAAGGACCACAACTTCTTTATCCATTTTTCTCTTTCCTTGGATATTTAAGGTGGAATGAAGTGGAGGTCCTTGTCAACAGAGCAGCCCTCAACTTTGGGGTGCTTGTGTCTTGCTGATTTTTCATTTTCCCAATTTATACCTCCATGAGTGGAAGTGCGCTATGCTCTCTAAGCTGTGTTTTTCAGATGTTTCAGGACACACCGTACACTTCTCCAGAGTGGCTGTTGGCAATTTACATCCCGCCCATCAGTATAGCAAGGCTCCCATTTCTCCATGGCCTGTCCTGCATTTCTGGTTTTGACACTTTTTTCAGCATGGCCCTTTTGACCGATGGGAAGCGAGACTTCTTTGTAGCGCTGATTTGCCTTTCCAGGTTGCTTGGTTGGCCAAAAAGGGCGTATGCGTTTTTTCCTGAATATATTCAGGAAAAAACGCATACGCCCTTTTTGGCCAAGGGCATCATTGTCAACATTTTGCCGCTTTTCATGTGCTTTAAAGGCGATTCGAATCTACCTCCTGAAATCTGTTTCCTGCAATTCTGCCTTGATTTCAAATCCTCTTCTTTGCCTTCCCTCAATATATTTGTGGACGAGAGTTATCATTTATAACTCTGCAGGTTTGTGAATTGCAGTGCCCTGAACCTCCATTTTACAACTCGCTTTTTTGGGAGCTGGCCGCAAAAGCGCAGGATGGCTTCAGGCCCTGTTCTGGTTCCAGGGGGCAGGCTGAGCCTGTGGTTAATTCTTCTTCCTGATGGGAAAATAGAGTGACCTGTGCCTGTCCCAACACCAAGAGCTAGTCTCTCGTTGGTTCCCCGTCTTCCCGTTCATCCTCAGGACAAATTGCAACCTGTACGGAACAGGAGGTTAAAGGTGCTGATGCTCCAAGTAGGGAGATTGCTAGTAAAGCGGCTGGAATGGCGAACCCGGGCACAAGGAGATGAGAAATGAGGTGCGTTTTAGAAACGTTTCCCCATCACACAGTGTACTATCTTCTGGGTTTCTCATGCATGTTTTCGATGTAGGAAGATGCCCTTGAAGCTGGAGATTTGGGACCCATGCGATGGGTACCACGCAGTATTACTTTAAAGGGTCTGCGTTTGCTCACCCAACCTCACCAAACCTCTCAGCCCCAAGAGAGTCCACCCTTATGTCTCATCCAGCTGTGGGTCTAGATATGGTCAATCCAGGTTGCATCACAGCCCCTGAACGCATTGTGTAAGAATTTCTCTCTCTTTCACTGTCTTTCTTTCATGGGTTTTTCAAAGTAATTTATTTTCATAATGGGGTTTAGCTGCTTTTCACGGCTGTGTTTATGCCGCTTTCCACCCACTTGACACACTAACAGAGAGATATCAATACATATGTTTTACGATTATTACTAGTCAGATATATTCTTGTGCGGTGAATAGGGCGTGTTGAGTCCAGTTCTCTGAGCAAGGAGTAGGTCTTGTCTATTACATATTGGGTTTATTGAACGGTATCTGAGCTAATTTGAAACCCTTGTTTTATGTATCACCCCACCTCACCTTTCCCGTTAAGCAGCCATAGTGTGTTTTCTGCATGTGTGACTCTGTTCTGTTTTGTAATTCAGTTCAAGTGTAACGGTTTTTACATTCCCCCTATCAGTGATACATTATGAGAAGTGTCCTTTTCTGTGTGACTTATTTCACTTAGAATCGTCGTACCTAAATCCACTCATCATGCTGCTACTAGCCTTATGACATTGATTTCATGGCTCAGTGATATTCCATTTTACATAAGGACCACAACTTCTTTATCCATTTTTCTCTTTCCTGTGATATTTAAGGTGGAATGAAGTGGAGGTTCTTGTCAACAGAGCAGTCCTCAACTTTGGCGTGCTTGTGTCTTGCTGATTTTTCATTTTCCCAATTTATACCCCCATGCGTGGAAGTGCCCTATGCTCTCTAAGCTGTGTTTTTTAGATTTTTCAGGACTTACCGTACACTTCTCCAGAGTGGCTGTTGGCAATTTACATCCCGCCCATCAGTGTAGCAAGGCTCCCATTTCTCCATGGCCTCTCATGCATTTCTGGTTCTGCATGTGTGACTCTGTTCTGTTTGGTAATTCAGTTCAAGTGTAACGGTTTTTACATTCCCTCTATCAGTGATACCTTATGAGAAGTGTCCTTTTCTGTGTGACTTATTTCACTTAGAATCGTCGTACCTAAATCCACTCATCATGCTGCTACTAGCCTTATGACATTGATTTCATGGCTGAGTGATATTCCATTGTACATAAGGATCACCACTTCTTTATCCATTTTTCTCTTTCCTGGGATATTTAAGGTGGAATGAAGTGGAGGTCCTTGTCAAGAGAGCAGCCCTAAACTTTGGGGTGCTTTTGTGTTGCTGATTTTTCATTTTGCCAATTTATATCCCCATGAGTGGAAGTGCCCTATGCTCTCTAAGCTGTGTTTTTTAGATGTTTCAGGACACACCGTACACTTCTCCAGAGTGGCTGTTGGCAATTTACATCCCGCCCATCAGTGTAGCAAGGCTCCCATTTCTCCATGGCCTGTCCTGCATTTCTGGTTTTGACACTTTTTTCAGCATGGCCCTTTTGACCGATGGGAAGCGAGACTTCTTTGTAACACTGATTTGCCTTTCCAGGTTGCTTGGTTGCCCAAAAAGGGCGTATGCGTTTTTTCCTGAATATATTCAGAAAAAAACGCATACGCCCTTTTTGGCCAAGGGCATCATTGTCAACGTTTTGCCGCTTTTCGTGTGCTTTAAAGCGATTCGAATCTACCTCCTGAAATTTGTTTCCTGCAATTCTGCCTTGATTTCAAATCCTCTTCTTTGCCTTCCCTCAATATATTTGTGGACGAGGGTTATCATTTATAACTCTGCAGGTTTGTGAATTGCAGTGCCCTGAAGCTCCATTGTACAACTCGCTTTTTAGGGAGCTGGCCGCAAAAGCGCAGGATGGCTTCAGGCCCTGTTCTAGTTCCGCGGGGCAGGCTGAGCCTGTGGTTAATTCTTCTTCCTGATGGGAAAATAGAGTGACCTGTGCCTGTCCCAACACCAAGAGCTAGTCTCTCTTTGGTTCCCCGTCTTCCCGTTCATCCTCCGGACAAATTGCATCCTGTACGGCAGAGGAGTTTAAAGGTGCTGATGCTCCAAGTAGGGAGATTGCTAGTAAAGTGGCTGCAATCGCAAACCCGAGCACAAGGAGATTAGAAATGAGGTGCGTTTTAGAAACCTCTCCCCATCACACAGTGTACCATCTTCTGTGTTTCTCATGCATGATTTCGATGTAGGAAGATGCCCTTGAACCTGGAGATTTGGGACCCATGCGATGGGTACCACGCAGTATTACTTTAAAGGGTCTGCATTTGCTCACGCAACCTCACCAAATCTCTCAGCCCCAAGAGTGTCCACCCTTATGTCTCATCCAACTGTGGGTCTAGATATGGTCAATCCAGTTTGCATCACAGCCCCTGAACGAATTGTGTAAGAATTTCTCTCTCTTTCACTGTCTTTGTTTCATGGGTTTTTAAAAGTAATTTATTTTTATAATGCGGTTTAGCTGCTTTTCACTGCTGTGTTTATGCCGCTTTACAGCGACTTGACACACTAACAGAGTGATATCAATACATAGGTTTTAAGATTATTACTAGTCAGATATATTCTTGTGCGGTGAATAGGGCGTGTTGAGTCCAGTTCTCTGAGCAAGGAGTAGGTCTTGTCTATTACATATTGGGTTTATGGAACGGTATCTGAGCTAGTTTGAAACCCTTGTTTTATGTATCACCCCACCTCACCTTTCCCGTTAAGCAGCCATAGTGTGTTTTCGGCATGTGTGACTTTGTTCTGTTTTGTAATTCAGTTCAAGTGTAACGGTTTTTACATTCCCTCTATAAGTGATACCTTATGAGAAGTGTCTTTTTCTGTGTGACTTATTTCACTTAGAATCGTTGTACTTAAATCCACTCATCATGCTGCTACTACCCTTATGACATTGATTTCATTGCTGAGTGATATTCCATTGTACATAAGGACCACAACTTCTTTATCCATTTTTCTCTTTCCTTGGATATTTAAGGTGGAATTAAGTGGAGGTTCTTGTCAACAGAGCAGCCCTAAAGTTTTGGGTGCCTGTGTCTTGCTGATTTTTAGTTTTCCCTATTTATACGCCCATGAGTCGATGTGCCCCTTTCTCTCTAGCTGTGTTTTTTAGATGTTTTAGGAAACACCATACCCTTCTCCAGAGTCATCATTGGCAATTTACACCCCACCCATCAGTGTAACAAGGCTCCCTTTACTCCCTGGCCTCTCCTGCTTTTCTTGTTTTTACACTTTTGTAGGAAGGCCATTTTGACCGATGGGAAGTCAGACTTCTTTGTAGAGCTGAATTGCATTTCCGGCTTGCTTGGTTGGCCACAAAGGGCCTATGGGTTTTTTCCTGAATTCATTCAGAAAAAAACGCATATGCTCCTTTTGGCCAAGTGCATCATTGTCGACGTTTTGATGTTTTTCATGTGCTTTAGGGGTGATTCAAATCTAACTCCTGAAATCTGTTTCCTGCAATTCTGCCTTGATTTCAAATCCTCTTCGTTGCCTTCCCTCAATATATTTGTGGACGAGAGTTATCATTTATAACTCTGCATATTTGTGAATTGCAGTGCCCCTGAGCTCCATTTTTCAACTCGCTTTTTTGGGAGCTTTCCGCAGAACTGCTCGTTTGCTTCTGGCCCTACTCTGGTTCCCGGTGGCAGGCTAAGCCTTTGCTTAATTCTTCTTCCTGACTGGAAAGTAGAGTGACATGTGCCTCTCCGAACATCTAGGGCTTGGCTCTCCTTGTTTCTCCTCCTTCCCCTTCTTCCTTTGGACAAATTCCGATTTCTGTGCAACTGGATGTTGAAGGTGCTGACATCCTCAAGTGGGGAGATTTTAAGGAAAAAGGCTGGAGGGGTGAACCCAACAACCAGGAAATTAGGCGTTTTGGTGCCTTTTCCAAAATCTTCCTGATCCAACCGTGTTCCATCTTCTGGGTGTCACAGGCATGTTTTAGCTGTAGGAAAGGTCCCGTGTATGTAAGGAGAACACAAGGGATTTTTCCAAATCAGTGTCTCCCCGAACTCCAATCTGGGGAATTTTTAAGCTACTGGTACATGTGTGTTCATTAAGGGACTTGGGCCGTAGGCAGAGTCCGAACTTTAGATGATTGAAGTCTTTAGGTTCAGAAACGCTCACCATCGGCCTCCTTTAGTTTCCATTTTATCTGTAGTTGATAGATGATGTCGATATAGATATCTATTGTTTTTCAGGTTATTTCCCCTCAGGGGTCATTACAAAATATTGAGTATAGTTCCCTGTGCTATACAGTAGTTCCTTGTTGATGATATATTTTATACATAGCAGTGTGTATATGTTAATCTGAAACTGTTAATTTATCCCTCCTCCCACCTTTCCCCTTTGGTAATAAAAAATATAAGATTTTATACTTCTCAGAAATCTAGGAGCTGAAAGAGAGGTATCATTTTCAATGGAAAATCATTCCAAACAAGGTTGAAACTTCAACCAAGATTATTAGATGTACATCCTTGGAAAGAAATCACTGCATTTCTCTACTCTTGACCTGACAAATAAGACAATCCCCTCCACTGAACTTGCTTATAATAAAGTGATGGAAATATCAAATGGAAGTGTTAGAAACATCTTATTTTACACGAGCCTTATACACTGCTCTATGTTAATTACAGTTTGGCTCACACATCTGTTCATTGAAGTTACAATGTTCTCAAATTCTGTTACTGATCCTGCAGAGTGGGCCCCAACAAGGGTCTCCCTGCCCAGTGTCATTGGAGCCAACAGATCGAGACTGACTTTGGTTCAGAAGCAAAGGAAAACTTTACATTTTGATCAGAGAATGGAGAGGTGAGAGTGTGTGCTCCCCTGCGGGTTGTGGGCCGGGCTGCTGTGTAGGGATCCTGTCAGCATCAGCGGGAGGGAGGGGGCGGAGCTCTCGAGGGCCAGGTTGGCTGGAGCTCAGGCTCTATGTCGCAGAGTCTGCACGGGGCCCCACGAGCTGAGGTGTCGGCCCAGCCATTTTGCACTAGGAAATCGGGTCTGAAGTGTCGGGTGTGGGACCTCTGCATGTGGAAACCTAGGAGCAAGTGAAATTAGACAAAGCACAAAGGAAAAAATGGTTAGACTTTATTTTATTGCCCAGATTCTATTTTTATCTCCCAGGAATTTTTAATGGGCTTTGCCAGTGACAAAGCCCTCCTCTGCCTTTTGTCCCATTCCTCATTCTTGGGGCGCTGAGGGTGCAGACACGTCTTCTGTAAATGCTTCATGCTGAGTTGGGTGTCCTCATACCCGGGGGGAGGGGCAGGACTTCTCCCCAGCAGCCTCCAGGTGAGGTTGATTGTCCGCAGGCCTCCTCCCTCACTGCTCGTCTGCCTGAGCACCAGCATTGGAAGTTTTATAGATTCTAATGACCTTTAAGGGTCCAGGAAAGAGATGTGCAGAGACGCTGGGGGGGTGGGCGGTTTTACCCTGCTCCACATTGGTTCGGCCCCCTTAGGCTGATGGTTTCTGCCAGCCTAGATGCTCTGACCAGTAGTCTGTGCTTTCTTCAGTTAGGCCACTGAATTAACGTACAAACAGCACCAGGTGTCAGAGCCCTGCTTGCTCAACTCCCAGACAGTCCAGGGCCGGTGGTGATCCAGGACCATGACGGCCACTCAGTCAACGGCCTTTTGAAGTAGCCAGGAGTACAGCCGGTCTCATTGGCCGCCGTCACTGCGGTGTCTGTAGGCTTTTCTATGGTGGCAGCGTTATTTACGGTTCCCCTGCCAAGTTTATTAGCTCCGCTCTGGGTGCAGTAAGTCCTGTAAGCAATAGTCTGCTCTTTTGGGGCACACTCTTGTTGTTTTCTGAGAGAAGCTCCAGGTCAAGTGATGGTCACACGAGTCGTCATGGGGGCCCATTGCCCCAGGTTGTCTCTCTGGAGGTTGGTGTTGGAGGGCCTCCTCACTCGAGGTCATTGTGCCCACGGAGCAATCCCTGCAACTTCAGGGCATGGTGGGTGGTTAGGATCACCAAGTGGCGTCCTTTTCCCTTAGGAGGGAGCTGGCCTTGTGGGCTGCTGATTTCCAGGTTTCTAGATACCCCCAGTATCCTGGTCGGATGGGGTGGCTGGCCAATGCCTGGAGGGCATTCTTGCATTGTTCCATTTCAAGTGGTCCCAGTTTTTGCACTAATACTCCAAGGGCGATTCGCCTTGGACCAGGAATGTAAAGGTCAAAGGGTTTAGCTAACTTAGGGAGGTCCAGGGCCAGGGTCTGAATTGACTGCTCTTTCCATTCTTGAAAGGCCGCTTCTGGATTCTATTCAAAAGGATCATCATCTTTTCCTTTCAGTGTTTCATATAGAGGCCCAGCTATTAGACTGTAGTTAGGGATCCAGATGCAGCAAACCCCGGTCTCCCCAGGAACCCCTAAGCTGTCTTCTAGTTTCAGGAAAGGTGAGGCTGCAAATGGCTTCTTCCCTTTCCTGGGGTGGGCTTCTCCGACCTTCTGTGCGAATGAAGCCCAGGAAGGCCACCTTAGTTTGTGATATTTGAGCCTTTTCCTTGGACACCTTCTATCTTTTATTGGCTAGGTAGTTCAGAGGCCTCCTTAGTCGGGCTGGTGATCAGAATGTCATCTGCATATTGAAGGAGGGTTCCCTTCTCCGGAGGTAGATCTTTTAGGTCTTTAGCTAACGTTTCCCCAAAGATGGTGTGGGAATTTTTGAACCCCTGGGGCAGGACGGCCCAGCAGTATTGTTTTTGTTGTAGGTTGAGTCCTGCCACTCACAGCCAAAATTTCTTGTGACTCTGGGACTAATGGAATACAGAAGAAGGCATCATTGAAGTCTAATACAGAATGCCATGTCCTGGTGGATGGTAGAATGACCAGCAGGGTGTAGGAATTAGGAACTACTAGATGTATATCCTCTGTGGCTTCACTGACTGTCCTGGCGTCCTCTACCAGGTCCCCAGCAGCCCACGGGGCTCTTGTGGTCAGGCCCCTCCCAGGATATGGAGCTCACCTGGGCAGGTACGCAGCAGCCCACGGGGCTCTCGTGGGCAGGCCCCTCCCTGGATATGGAGCTCCCGTGGACAGGTACCCCGGCAGGGCTGGGCACACAGGAACCGTGCACATAGCCCTCATTGCAGAGCACCCCCAGCACCCCTGTCACTCAGAGCTGACACAGAGCACCTCAGAGCAGAGCTTGAACTAACAAACAGCAGCTCCAACAGGTCTGTGACCCTAGGCTTCACTCTGTGTGGCCTCCCTCTGCCTGGTCTTCCAGGGGCTTCCACTGCAGCCGGGGCACCAGGCCTCTGTCTCCACCCACCACCCCTCCTCTCCCTGACTCCTGGGTTCCTCTCATTAGCAGAGGGTCTTCTTGAAGTTGTCTCCCACTCATGGACCAGATAAAATGATTCGAAAACAAGCCAGGGCTGCCGCCCCTTATCTATCCTGACTCTCGGGACCCTACACCTGTTCCTTGGATCTGGCTGGTGTAGCAAGGCCCATTTTCTGCAACTCTGAGCCCCTGAGGGGCGAGGATTGGCTGACCTGGGCAGCCTGACCCTGCCGGCCAGCCCTTCCCAGGTGTGCCTGGGTTGAGGTCAATATAAACACCCCTCCAGGCAGCAAAAGCCTCTGCAGCTGTGCCTGACGCCATATTCTCTGCCCCGTCAGCAGTCTCGGGGTTGGGCTGGTGGGAGGGAGTAGGGCCCACGGCTCTATGAGTGGCCCAGTGTGACTGGGGCTCTGCTGGACTTTCTGCAGGAGTTGCCAGGCTGCCACCTGCTAAAGAAGAGGATGTGTCACCCATACTAGCTGCTGGAATTTCTCCCCGGGCAGAGGTGAGGAAGGAAAAAAGCAGTGGGGGCCGGGACAAGAGGGGTACCTCAGGCAGGGAAATGGAAAGCTTCCAGACGAGCGCCCGGGGCCAGGACCATCCTGGCTGGCCTGCAGGCACCAAGTCGGCCTGCGTGCTGTCGCTGGTGTGACTCCAAGCCCCTTCCTCTAGTTTTTAAAGTCTTTGCACACATTCAGGTGTTTTACCTGGGAAGGGTGGGAAAAGTTCAGCAGCAGCTGGCCTGGGGCTCAGCTCACGTTTACTCAGAGACGCCTCCTCACGGTCCCCCAGCTTTGCAATGAGGACGCTCCTCGTGTGGGGGCTGCTGGCTGCATGGGAGATGATTCCCCACCTGTGACCAACTTCAGAATTGTTTACCCCTGGAGCAAGTGCCCTGATAGGGTTTTCCTCTGTATGACCAGTGGGTTCTGTTTTTTTTTTTTTTCTTTTTTGGTTCAAGGTAAGTTTTATTCCTCTTTTTGTATTTATGGATATAAGCATGGAAATAATTCATTCATATAAATACGTCTATGGGAAGGACAGAACTTTTTTTCTGTTTTATTTTTTTAAGTATTACTTATTTTTTAATTTTTGAATTTATTTTATTCATTTTTTTTATACAGCAGGCTCTTATTGGTAACCTATTTTATACATATAAGTGTATATATGTCAATCCCAGGCTCGCAATTCATCCCACCACCACCACCCTGCCACTTTCCCCCCTTGGTGTCCATACATTTGTTCTCTACATCTGTGTCTCTATTTCTGCCTTGCAAACCGGTTCATCTTTACCATTTTTCTAGGTTCCACATGTATGCGTTAATATACGATATTTGTTTTTCTCTTTCTGACTTACTTCACTCTGTATGACAGTCTCTAGATCTATCCACGTCTCTACAAATGACCCAATTTCATTCCTTTTTATGGCTGAGTAATATTCCATTTTATATATGTAGCACATCTTTTCTGTTCGTCTGTCTATGGGCATTTAGGTTGCTTCCATGACCTGGCTATTGTAAACAGTGCTGCAATGAATATTGTGGTGAATATGTCTTTTTGAATTATGGTTTTCTCTGGGTATATGGCCAGTAGTGGGATTGCTGGGTCATATGGTAATTCTATTTTTAGTTTCTTAAGGAACCTCCATACTGTTCTCCATCGTGACTGTATCAATTTACATTCCCACAAATAGTGTAAGAGGGTTCCCTTTTCTCCACACCCTCTCCAGCATTTGTTGCTTGTAGATTTTCTGATGATGCCCATTCTAACTCGTGTGAGGCGATACCTCATTGTAGTTTTGGTTTATATTTCTCTAATAATTAGTGATGTTGAGCAGCTTTTCATGTGCTTCTTGGTCATCTGTATGTCTTCTTGGGACAAATGTCTATTTACGTCATCTGCCCATTTTTGGATTGGGTTGTTTGTTTTTTTACTGTTGAGCTGCATGAGCTGTTTATATACATTGGAGATTAATCCTTTGTCCATTGATTCGTTTGCAAATATTTTCTCCCATTGTGAGGGTTGTCTTTTCGTCTTGTTTGTAGTTTCCTTTGCTTTGCAAAAGCTTTTAGGTTTCATTTGCTCCCATATGTTTATTTTTTTTTTATTCCATTACTCTAGGAGGTGGATCAAAAAAGATCTTGCTGTGATTTATGTCAAAGAGTATTCTTCCTATGTTTTCCTCTAAGAGTTTTATAGTGTCCGGTCTTACATTTTGGTCTCTAATCCATTTTGAGTTTATTTTTTGTGTATGGTGTTAGGGAGTGTTCTAATTTCATTCTTTTACATGTAGCTGTCCATTTTTCCCAGCACCACTTATTGAAGAGACTGTCTTTTCTCCTTTGTATACCCTTGCCTCCTTTGTCATAGATTAGTGGGCCATAGGTGTGTAGGTTTATCTCTGGGCTTTTTTTTTTCTTTTACATCTTTATTGGAGTATAATTGCGTTACAATTGTGTGTTAGTTTCTGCTGTATAAAAAAGTGAATCAGCTGTGCGTATACATATAACACCATATCCCCTCCGTCTTGCAACTCCCTCTCACTCCCTTATCCCACCCTTTTAGGTGGTCACAAAGCACAGCGCTGATCTCCCTGTGCTATGTGGCTGCTTCCCAGTAGCTATCAATTTTACATTTGGTAGTGTATATATGTCCATACCACTCTCTCACTTTGTCCCAGCTTACCCTTCCCTCTCCCCATGTCCTCAAGTCCTTTCTCTACGTCTGTGTCCTTAATCCTTTCCTGCCCCTAGGTTCTTCATAAATTTTTTTTTTTAAGATTCCATATATATGTGTTAGCATACGGTATTTGTTTTTCTCTTTCTGACTTACTTCACTCTGTAGGACAGACTCTAGATCCATCCACCTCACTAAAAGTAACTCAATTTCGTTTCTTTTTATGGCTGAATAATGTTCCATTGTATATTTGTGCCACATCTTCCTTATCCATTTATCTGTTGATGGACACTTAGGTTGCTTCCATGTCCTGGCTATTGTAAATAGAGCTACAGTGAACATTGTGGTACATGACTCTTTTTGAATTATGGTTTTCTCAGGGTAAATGTCCAGGAGTGGGTTTGCTGGGTTGTATGGTAGTTCTATTTTTAGTTTTTAAGGAACCCCCATACCGTTCTCCCTAGTGGCTATATCAATTTACATTCCCACCAACAGTGCAAGAGGGTTCCCTTTGCTCCAATAAATGCCTCTCCAGCATTTATTGTTGGTAGATTTTTTGATGATGGCCATTCTGACTGGTGTGAGGTGATACCTCACTGTAGTTTTGATTTGCATTTCTCTAATGATTAGTGATGTTCAGCATCCTTTCATGTGTTTGTTGGCAACCTGTATATCTTCTTTGGAGAAATGTCTATTTAGGTCTTCTGCCCATTTTTGGATTGGATTGTTTGGTTTTGTGATATTGAGCTACATGAGCTGCTTTTTGGAGATTAATCCTTTGCCATTTGCTTCATTTGAAAATATTTTCTCCCATTCTGATGGTTGTCTTTTCATCTTGCTTATGTTTTCCTTTGCTGTGCAAAAGAATTTATGTTTCATTCGGTCCCATTTTTTTATTTTTGTTTTTATTTCCATTTCTCTAGGAGGTGGGTCAAAAAGGATCTTGCTGTGATTTATGTCATAGACTGTTCTGCTTATGTTTTCCTCTAAGAGTTTTATAGTGGCTGGTCTTATATTTAGGTCTCTAATCCATTTTGAGTTTATTTTTGTGTATGGTGTTAGGGTGTGTACTAATTTCATTCTTTTACATGTAACTGTCCAGTTTTCCCAGCACCACTTGCTGAAGACACTGTCTTTTCTCCATTGTATACCCTTGCCTCCTTTGTCATAGATTAGTGAACCATAGGTAAGTGGGTTTATCTCTGTGCTTTCTATCCTGCTCTATTGACCTATATTTCTGTTCTTGTGTCAGTACCATATTATCTTGATTACTGTAGCTTTGCAATATAGTCTGAAGTCTGGAAGTCTGATTCCTCCAGCTCTTTTTTTTCCCCCCTCAAGACTGCTTTGGCTATCCAGGGTCTTTTGTGTCTCCCTACAAATTTTAAGATTTTTTTTTTCTTGTTCTGTAGAAAATGCCAAAGGTATTTTGATCGGGATTGCATTGAATCTGTAGATTGCTTTGGGTAGTATAGTCATTTTCACAATATTGATTCTTCTAATCCGAGAACATGGTATATGTCTCCATCTGTTTATATCATCTTTGATTTCTTTCATCAGTGTCTTATAGTTTTCTGAGTACAGGTCTTTTACTTCCTTAGGTAGGTTTATTCCTAGGTATTTTATTCTTTTTGTTGCAGCGGTAATGGGATTGTTTCCTTAATTTCTCTTTCTGATCTTTCATTGTTAGTGTATAGGAATGCAAGCAATTTCTGTGCATTAATTTTGTATCCTGCAACTTTACCAAATTCATTGATTAGCTCCAGTGGTTTTCTGGTGGCATCTTTAGGATTCTGTATCTATGATATCATGTCATCTGCAAACAGTGACAATTTTACTTCTTCTTTTCCTTTTTGTATTCCTTTTATTTCTTTTTCTTCTCTGATTGCCATGGCTAGGACTTCCAAAACTATGTTGAATAGCAGTGGTGAGAGTGGACATCCTCGTCTTGTTCCTGATCTTAGAGGAAACGCTTTCAGTTTTTCACCATTGAGAATGTTGTTTGCTGTGGGTTTGTCATATATGGCCTTTATTATGTTGAGGTAGTTTCCCTCTATGCCCACACTCTGCAGAGTTTTTATCGTAAATGAGTGTTGAATTTTCTCAAAATCTTTTCCTTCATCTATTGAGATGATCATATGGTTTTATTCTACAATTTGTTAATATGGTGTATCACATTGATTTGTGTATATTGAAGAATCCTCGCATCCCTGGGATAAACCCCACTTGATCATGGTGTATGATTCTTTTCATGTGTTGTTTGATTCTGTTTGCTAGTATTTTGTTGAGGATTTTTACATCTATATTCATCAGTGATATTGGTCTATAATTTTCTTTCCTTGTAGTATCTCTGTCTGATTTTGGTATCAGGGTGATGGTGGTCTCATAGAATGAGTTTGGGAGTGTTCCTTCCGCTGCAATTGTTTTGAAGAATTTGAGAAGGTTGGGTGTTAGCTCTGCTCTAAATGTTTGATAGAATTCACCTGTGATGCCATCTGGTTCTGGACTTTTGTTTGTTGGAAGATTTTTAATCACAGTTTCAATTTCATTGCTTGTGATAGGTTTGTTCATATTTTCTATTTCTTCCTGGTTCAGTCTTAGAAGGTTATCCCTTTCTAAGAATTTGTCCATTTCTTCCAGATTGTCCATTTTATTGGCCTAGAGTTGCTTGTAGTAGTCTCTTAGGATGCTTTGTATTCCTGTGGTGTCTGTTATAACTTCTGCTTTTTCACTTCTAATTTTGTTGATTTGCGTCCTCTCCCTCTTTTTCTGGAGTCCGGCTAGAGGTTGATCATTTTTGCTTATCTTCTCAAAGAACCAGCTTTTAGTTTTATTGATCTTTGCTTTCGTTTTCTTTGTTTCTATTTCATTTATTTCTGCTCTGATCTTTATGATTTCTTTCCTTCTACTAACTTTGGGTTTTGTTCTTCTTTCTCTAGTTCCTCTAGGTGTAAGGTTAGATTGTTTATTTGAGATTTTTCTTGTTTCTTGAGGTAGGCTTGTATTGCTATAAACTTCCCTCTTAGAACTCCTTTTGCTGCATCCCATAGGTTTTGGATCATCGTGTTTTTGTTGTCATTTGTCTCTAGGTAGTTTTTGATTTCCTCTTTGATTTCTTCAGTGATCTCTTGGTTATTTAGTAACGTATTGTTTAGCCTCCATGTGTTTGTGTTTTTTACGGTTTTTTCCGTGTAATTGATTTCTAATCTCATAGCATTGTGGTCGGAACAGCTGCTTGATATGATTTCAGTTTTCTTAAATTTACTGAGGCTTTATCTGTGACCCAAGATGTGATCTATCCTGGAGAATGTTCCGTGTGCAGTTGAGAAGAACGTGTAATCTGCTGTTTTTGGATGGAATGTCCTATAAATATCAATTAACTCTATCTGGTCTATTGTGTCATTTAAAGCTTGTGTTTCCTTATTAATTTTCTGTCTGGCTGATCTCCACTGGTGTAAGTGAGCTGTTAAAGTCCCCCGCTATTATTGTGTTACTGTCGATTTCCTCTTTTATAGCTGTTAGCAGTTGCCTTATACATTGAGCTGCTCCTATTTTGGGTACATATATATTTATAATTGTTATATCTTCTTCTTGGATTGATCCCCTGACCATTATGTAGTGCCTTTCCTCGTCTCTTGTAACATTCTTTATTTTAAAGTCTATTTTATCTGATATGAGTATTGCTACTCCAGCTTTCTTTTGATTTTCATTTGCATAGAATATATTTTTCCATCGCCTCACTTTGAGTCTGTATGTGTCCCTAGGTCTGAAATGGATCTCTTGTAGACAGCATATATATGGGTCTTGTTTTTGTATCCATTCAGCGAGCCTGTGTCTTTTGGTTGGAACATGTAGTGCATTCACGTTTAAGGTAATTATCGATATGTATGTTCCTACTACTATTTTCTTAATTGTTATGGGTTTGTCTTGGTGGGTCCTTTTCTTCTCTTGTGTTTCCCACTTAGAGAAGTTCCTTTAGCATTTGGTGTAGAGCTGGTTTCATGGTGCTGAATTCTCTTAGCTTTTGCTTGTCTGTAAGGCTTTTGATTTCTCCATCAAATCTGAATGAGCTCTTTGCAGGGTGGAGTACTCTTGGTTGTAGGTTCTTCCCTTTCATCACTTTAAATTTATCATGCCACTTCCTTCTGGCTTGTAGATTTTCTGCTGAGAAATCAGTTGTTATCCTTATGGGAGTTCCCTTGTATGTTATTTGTCATTTTTCCCTTGCTGCTTTCGATCATTTTTCTTTGTCGTTAATTTTTGTCAATTTGATTACTATGTGTCTTGTCATTTTTCTCCTTTGGTTTATCCTGCCTGGGACACTCTGTGCTTCTGGACTTGGGTGGCTATTTCTTTTCCCATGCTAGGGAAGTTTTTGACCATTATCTCTTTAAATATATTCTCGGGTCCTTTCTCTCTCTCTTCTCCTTCTGGGACCCCTATAATGCGAATGTTGTTGCGTTTAATGTTGTCCCAGAGGACTCTTGGGGTGTCTTCGTTTATTTTCATTCTTTTTCTTTATTCTGTTCCATGGCAGTGATTTCCACCTTTCTGTCTTCCAGGTCACTTATCCGTTCTTCTGCCACAGTTATTCTGCTACTGATTCCTTCTAGTGTATTTTTCATTTCAGTTATTCCATTGTTCACCTCTGTTTGTTTGTTCTTTAATTCTTCTAGGTGTTTGTTCCTTAATTCTTCTAGGTCTTTGTTAAACATTTCTTGCATCTTCTCGATCTTTGCCTCCTTTCTTTTTCCAAGGTCTTGGCTCAACTTCACTATCATTATTCTGAATTTTTTTTCTGGAAGGTTCCCTATCTCCACCTCATTTTGTTTTTTTTTTCTGGGGTTTTATCTTGTTCCTTGATCTGGTATAAAGTCCTCTGCCTTTTCATTTTGTCTATCTTTCTGTGAATGTGGTTTTCCTTCCACAGGCTGCAGAATTGTAGTTCTTCTTGCTTCTGCTGTCTGCTCTCCGGTGGATGAGTCTATCTTAGAGGCTTGTGCAAGCTTCCTGATGGGAAGGACTGGTGGTGGGTAGAGCTGGGTGTTGCTTTGGTGGGCAGAGCTTTAATCCGCTTGTCTACGGATTAAATAAAACTTTAATAAAAAGTTTAATCCGCTTGTCTGCTGATGCATGGGGCTGGGTTCCCTCCCTGTTGGTTGTTTGGCCTGAGGCGACCCAGCCCTGGAGCCTACCTTGCTCTTGGTGGGGCTAATGGCGGACTCTGGGAGGGCTCACACCAAGGAGTATTTCCCAGAACTTCTGCTGCCAGTGTCGTTGTCCTCACGGTGAGCCACAGCCACAGCCACCACCTGCCTCTGCAGGAGACCCTCTAAAAGTAGCAGGTAGTTCTGGTCATTCTCCTACAGGGTCACTGCTCCTTCCCCTGGGTCCTGATGTGCACACTACTTTGTGTGTGCCCTCCAAGAGTGGAGTATCTGAGTGGAGTTGAGACTCTGAGACTCTGTGTGGAGTTGCACAGACTCTGGGTCCTGTGAAGCTTCGATGTTTTGTGATTCTAGAAATCCTATAGGAGACGGTCCACAGCAGGTGACGCTAATGTTGTCAGTAGAGGTGTTGAAGCCAAAGATCTGCAGTTCCAACTAGAGGTGCCGATGTACATACAGGACAAAATCATCTCGTGTGAATGTAGTTCAGGCATGTTTAAGATGAATGCAGTCATGTTAATGTCTACCATATTCTATCTTGAGCCTCTCCTCAGGGACCCCCTCCTCAGTTCCTGAGGCTCCTGTAAGTCATGTACAGGGGACTGGAGAGTGGGCTCCGTCCAGTCTGAGCCCTGAGTTACCCTGTGTGTATCTTAGGATACTTTGTATTTCTGTGGTGTCCGTTGTAACATCATCTCTTTCATTTCAGATTTATTTGGGCCCTCTCTTTTTAAAAAAACATACTACTGTTGTCTTTTATTCTTTACAGAAGTTTAATAAGTGTTTGATCTACTATCCTTACCCTATGTATACTTTTTGCAGTGAGATTTTTACTTTTCTTTGTTTCCTTGTTACTATCAATAATTAGTGAGACTTCTTTTAAGCTACCTTCAACATTGCTTATAAAGCTGCTTTATTAGTGATGACAGAGCCTTAATGGAAGTCATGTTCTGGTTGTAAATTAGAATGCAATGTGCCAGCAAATAGCCCCTTAAGTTTATGTCTCATTACTTCTTGTTCTTTTTTTAATTTAATTTTTATTTTTTGTCAGAGCAAATTTAATTAAAATGTTTTGTTTCTTCTAGGTGTGAAAGATGTGGTTCTTTTAAACATATACATATATCTATTCTTCTTTGGATCATTTTCCCATGTAGGTTATGACACGATGTTGAGTAGTCTTGTCTTGGTATTATGTAGGTCTTTGGTGATTACATATTTCACATGTGTTTCTATATCTATCTTAACCCCAATATCCTAATGTATCCAATCCTCACACCTTTCCATTTGGTGAACCATAAGTTTGTTTAATGAATCTGTGATTGCATTTCTCTGTGGAAATATCTTCATTGGTATCAATTTTTAGCTAAGACCTATAAGTGATATTATAGGATATGTGTCTTTTGCTTTCTGACTTAGTACAATTTGCCTGATTACCTCAAGAATCATACATGGTGCTGCAAATGGCATTGTTTCATTTTTTTCCCGGGCTAATATTCCATCTGTACGTGTACCAGTTCTTCTTTGGCCACGCACCTCTTGATGGACTTTCTGGTTGCCTCCATGTCTTGGCTATTGTAATACTGCTGCAATGCACATTTGCTTGCCTGTGTCTTTCCAGTTATATCTTCTTATGTTATAGGCCAAGCAGTGGGCTTGCTGTATCATATGGTAGCTCAGTGTGTATGTTTTAAAGGCACCACCGTTCAGTTCTCATTAGTGGCTCTTTCCAGGTTACGTCCCACTTAAAATTGAGGGTATGCATTTCTCCAAAACACCTTCAATATTTATTGCTTGTAGTTTTCTTGCTGATGGTTATTCTAATGGGTGCGAGCTGATGCCTATCTGTGGTTGAATTTGCATGTGTCCCATAATCTGTTGAAATTGAGCTTTAAAGCATGCCCTTTTTATTTATCAAACTGTGATTACAGCTCAGTTCTTCAAAGTGTTTTCTTAAAGTAAGTGTCACATTTTGAAAATTTTTGGCCATTACCTCCCTCAAGACATTTTGAGGGCACGTTTCATTTACAGCCCTGAAGTACTTGTTCATATGAAGTGACCATTAGCACAGGTTTTAAAGCTGCTTTTGCAGGTAACGGCCAGAGGGTGGCAGCCTTTCTACGTTCCTAATCTGGTAAATAGGGAAAGAGACCTTCAGCCCCAAGAGTGTCCAGCTTTATTTCTCATCCAGCTGTGGGTCTAGATATGGTCACACCAGGTTGCATCACAGCCCCGGAAAGAATTACGTAAAAATTTTCCCTCTATCACTGTCTTTGTTTTTTGGAATTTTTAAGTAATTTATTTTTATAATGGGGTTTACCTGATTTTCACTGCTGTGTTTATGCCCCTTTACACCCACTTGATTCACTTACAGAGGGACATCAATACATAGGTTTTAAGATTATTACTAGTCAGATATATTCTTGTGCGGCGAATAGGGCGTGTTGAGTCCAGTTCTCTGAGCAAGGAGTAGGTCTTGTCTATTACATATTGGGTTTATGGAACGGTATCTGAGCTAATTTGATACCCTTGTTTTATGTATCACCCCACCTCCCCTTTCCCGTTAAGCAGCCATACTGTGTTTTCTGCATGTGTGACTCTGTTCTGTTTTGTAATTCAGTTCAAGTGTAACGCTTTTTACATTCCCTCTATAAGTGATACCTTATGAGAAGTGTCCTTTTCTGTGTGACTTATTTCACTTAGAATCGTCGTACCTAAATCCACTCATCATGCTGCTACTAGCCTTATGACATTGATTTCATGGCTGAGTGATATTCCATTGTACATAAGGACCACAACTTCTTTATCCATTTTTCTCTTTCCTGGGATATTGAAGGTGGAATGAAGTGGAGGTCCTTGTCAACAGAGCAGCCCTCAACTTTGGGGTGCTTGTGTCTTGCTGATTTTTCATTTTCCCAATTTATACCCCCATGAGTGGAAGTGCCCTATTCTCTCTAAGCTGTGTTTTTTAGATGTTTCAGGACACACCGTACACTTCTCCAGAGTGGCTGTTGGCAATTTACATCCCGCCCATCAGTGTAGCAAGGCTCCCTTGCCTCCCTGGCCTCTCCTGCTTTTCTTGTTTTACACTTTTTTAGGAAGGCCATTTTGACCGATGGGAAGTCAGACTTCTTTGTAGTGCTGAATTGCATTTCCGGCTTGCTTGGTTGGCCAAAAAGGGCCTATGGGTTTTTTCCTGAATTCATTCAGAAAAAAACGCATATGCTCTTTTTGGCCAAGTGCATCATTGTCGACGTTTTGCCGCTTTTCATGTGCTTTAGGGGTGATTCGAATCTATCTCCTGAAATCTGTTTCCTGCAATTCTGCCTTGATTTCAAATCCTCTTCGTTGCCTTCCCTCAATATATTTGTGGACGAGAGTTATCATTTATAATTCTGCAGGTTTGTGAATTGCAGTGCCCCTGAGCTCCATTTGTCAACTCGCTTTTTTGGGAGCTTTCCGCAGAACCGCTCGTTTGCTTCTGGACCTACTCTGGTTCCCGGTGGCAAGCTAAGCCTTTGCTTAATTCTTCTTCCTGACTGGAAAGTAGAGTGACATGTGCCTCTCCGAACATCTAGGGCTTGGCTCTCCTTGTTTCTCCTCCTTCCCCTTCTTCCTTTGCACAAATTCCGATTTCTGTGCAACTGGATGTTGAAGGTGCTGACATCCTCTAGTGGGGAGATTTTAAGGAAAAAGGCTGGAGGGGTGAACCCAACAACCAGGAAATTAGGCGTTTTGGTGCCTTTTCCAAAATCTTCCTGATCCAACCGTGTTCCATCTTCTGGGTGTCACAGGCATGTTTTAGCTGTAGGAAAGGTCCCGTGTATGTAAGGAGAACACAAGGGATTTTTCCAAATCAGTGTCTCCCCGAACTCCAATCTGGGGAATTTTTAAGCTACTGGTACATGTGTGTTCATTAAGGGACTTGGGCCGTAGGCAGAGTCCGAACTTTAGATGATTGAAGTCTTCAGGTTCAGAAACGCTCACCATCGGCCTCCTTTAGTTTCCATTTTATCTGTAGTTGATAGATGATGTCGATATAGATATCTATTGTTTTTCAGATTATTTCCCCTCAGGGGTCATTACAAAATATTGAGTATAGTTCCCTGTGCTATACAGTAGTTCCTTGTTGATGATATATTTTATACATAGCAGTGTGTATATGTTAATCTGAAACTGTTAATTTATCCCTCCTCCCACCTTTCCCCTTTGGTAATAAAAAATATAAGATTTTATACTTCTCAGAAATCTAGGAGCTGAAAGAGAGGTATCATTTTCAATGGAAAATCATTCCAAACAAGGTTGAAACTTCAACCAAGATTATTAGATGTACATCCTTGGAAAGAAATCACTGCATTTCTCTACTCTTGACCTGACAAATAAGACAATCCCCTCCACTGAACTTGCTTATAATAAAGTGATGGAAATATCAAATGGAAGTGTTAGAAACATCTTATTTTACACGAGCCTTATACACTGCTCTATGTTAATTACAGTTTGGCTCACACATCTGTTCATTGAAGTTACAATGTTCTCAAATTCTGTTACTGATCCTGCAGAGTGGGCCCCAACAAGGGTCTCCCTGCCCAGTGTCATTGGAGCCAACAGATCGAGACTGACTTTGGTTCAGAAGCAAAGGAAAACTTTATATTTTGATCAGAGAATGGAGAGGTGAGAGTGTGTGCTCCCCTGCGGGTTGTGGGCCGGGCTGCTGTGTAGGGATCCTGTCAGCATCAGCGGGAGGGAGGGGGCGGAGCTCTCGAGGGCCAGGTTGGCTGGAGCTCAGGCTCTATGTCGCAGAGTCTGCACGGGGCCCCACGAGCTGAGGTGTCGGCCCAGCCATTTTGCACGAGGAAATCGGGTCTGAAGTGTCGGGTGTGGGACCTCTTCATGTGGAAACCTAGGAGCAAGTGAAATTAGACAAAGCACAAAGGAAAAAATGGTTAGACTTTATTTTATTGCCCAGATTCTATTTTTATCTCCCAGGAATTTTTAATGGGCTTTGCCAGTGACAAAGCCCTCCTCTGCCTTTTGTCCCATTCCTCATTCTTGGGGCGCTGAGGGTGCAGACACGTCTTCTGTAAATGCTTCATGCTGAGTTGGGTGTCCTCATACCCGGGGGGAGGGGCAGGACTCCTCCCCAGCAGCCTCCAGGTGAGGTTGATTGTCCGCAGGCCTCCTCCCTCACTGCTCGTCTGCCTGAGCACCAGCATTGGAAGTTTTATAGATTCTAATGACCTTTAAGGGTCCAGGAAAGAGATGTGCAGAGACGCTGGGGGGGTGGGCGGTTTTACCCTGCTCCACATTGGTTCGGCCCCCTTAGGCTGACGGTTTCTGCCAGCCTAGATGCTCTGACCAGTAGTCTGTGCTTTCTTCAGTTAGGCCACTGAATTAACGTACAAACAGCACCAGGTGTCAGAGCCCTGCTTGCTCAACTCCCAGACAGTCCAGGGCCGGTGGTGATCCAGGACCATGACGGCCACTCAGTCAACGGCCTTTTGAAGTAGCCAGGAGTACAGCCGGTCTCATTGGCCGCCGTCACTGCGGTGTCTGTAGGCTTTTCTATGGTGGCAGCGTTATTTACGGTTCCCCTGCCAAGTTTATTAGCTCCGCTCTGGGTGCAGTAAGTCCTGTAAGCAATAGTCTGCTCTTTTGGGGCACACTCTTGTTGTTTTCTGAGAGAAGCTCCAGGTCAAGTGATGGTCACACGAGTCGTCATGGGGGCCCATTGCCCCAGGTTGTCTCTCTGGAGGTTGGTGTTGGAGGGCCTCCTCACTCGAGGTCATTGTGCCCACGGAGCAATCCCTGCAACTTCAGGGCATGGTGGGTGGTTAGGATCACCAAGTGGCGTCCTTTTCCCTTAGGAGGGAGCTGGCCTTGTGGGCTGCTGATTTCCAGGTTTCTAGATACCCCCAGTATCCTGGTCGGATGGGGTGGCTGGCCAATGCCTGGAGGGCATTCTTGCATTGTTCCATTTCAAGTGGTCCCAGTTTTTGCACTAATACTCCAAGGGCGATTCGCCTTGGACCAGGAATGTAAAGGTCAAAGGGTTTAGCTAACTTAGGGAGGTCCAGGGCCAGGGTCTGAATTGACTGCTCTTTCCATTCTTGAAAGGCCCCTTCTGGATTCTATTCAAAAGGATCATCATCTTTTCCTTTCAGTGTTTCATATAGAGGCCCAGTCTAACTATTAGACTGTAGTTAGGGATCCAGATGCAGCAAACCCCGGTCTCCCCAGGAACCCCTAAGCTGTCTTCTAGTTTCAGGAAAGGTGAGGCTGCAAATGGCTTCTTCCCTTTCCTGGGGTGGGCTTCTCCGACCTTCTGTGCGAATGAAGCCCAGGAAGGCCACCTTAGTTTGTGATATTTGAGCCTTTTCCTTGGACACCTTCTATCTTTTATTGGCTAGGTAGTTCAGAGGCCTCCTTAGTCGGGCTGGTGATCAGAATGTCATCTGCATATTGAAGGAGGGTTCCCTTCTCCAGAGGTAGATCTTTTAGGTCTTTAGCTAACGTTTCCCCAAAGATGGTGTGGGAATTTTTGAACCCCTGGGGCAGGACGGCCCAGCAGTATTGTTTTTGTTGTAGGTTGAGTCCTGCCACTCACGGCCAAAATTTCTTGTGACTCTGGGACTAATGGAATACAGAAGAAGGCATCATTGAAGTCTAATACAGAATGCCATGTCCTGGTGGATGGTAGAATGACCAGCAGGGTGTAGGAATTAGGAACTACTAGATGTATATCCTCTGTGGCTTCACTGACTGTCCTGGCGTCCTCTACCAGGTCCCCAGCAGCCCACGGGGCTCTTGTGGTCAGGCCCCTCCCAAGATATGGAGCTCACCTGGGCAGGTACGCAGCAGCCCACGGGGCTCTCGTGGGCAGGCCCCTCCCTGGATATGGAGCTCCCGTGGACAGGTACCCCGGCAGGGCTGGGCACACAGGAACCGTGCACATAGCCCTCATTGCAGAGCACCCCCAGCACCCCTGTCACTCAGAGCTGACACAGAGCACCTCAGAGCAGAGCTTGAACTAACAAACAGCAGCTCCAACAGGTCTGTGACCCTAGGCTTCACTCTGTGCGGCCTCCCTCTGCCTGGTCTTCCAGGGGCTTCCACTGCAGCCGGGGCACCAGGCCTCTGTCTCCACCCACCACCCCTCCTCTCCCTGACTCCTGGGTTCCTCTCATTAGCAGAGGGTCTTCTTGAAGTTGTCTCCCACTCATGGACCAGATAAAATGATTCGAAAACAAGCCAGGGCTGCCGCCCCTTATCTATCCTGACTCTCGGGACCCTACACCTGTTCCTTGGATCTGGCTGGTGTAGCAAGGCCCATTTTCTGCAACTCTGAGCCCCTGAGGGGCGAGGATTGGCTGACCTGGGCAGCCTGACCCGGCCGGCCAGCCCTTCCCAGGTGTGCCTGGGTTGAGGTCAATATAAACACCCCTCCAGGCAGCAAAAGCCTCTGCAGCTGTGCCTGACGCCATATTCTCTGCCCCGTCAGCAGTCTCGGGGTTGGGCTGGTGGGAGGGAGTAGGGCCCACGGCTCTATGAGTGGCCCAGTGTGACTGGGGCTCTGCTGGACTTTCTGCAGGAGTTGCCGGGCTGCCACCTGCTAAAGAAGAGGATGTGTCACCCATACTAGCTGCTGGAATTTCTCCCCGGGCAGAGGTGAGGAAGGAAAAAAGCAGTGGGGGCCGGGACAGGAGGGGTACCTCAGGCAGGGAAATGGAAAGCTTCCAGACGAGCGCCCGGGGCCAGGACCATCCTGGCTGGCCTGCAGGCACCAAGTCGGCCTGCGTGCTGTCGCTGGTGTGACTCCAAGCCCCTTCCTCTAGTTTTTAAAGTCTTTGCACACATTCAGGTGTTTTACCTGGGAAGGGTGGGAAAAGTTCAGCAGCAGCTGGCCTGGGGCTCAGCTCACGTTTACTCAGAGACGCCTCCTCACGGTCCCCCAGCTTTGCAATGAGGACGCTCCTCGTGTGGGGGCTGCTGGCTGCATGGGAGATGATTCCCCACCTGTGACCAACTTCAGAATTGTTTACCCCTGGAGCAAGTGCCCTGATAGGGTTTTCCTCTGTATGACCAGTGGGTTCTGTTTTTTTTTTTTTTTTTTCTTTTTTGGTTCAAGGTAAGTTTTATTCCTCTTTTTGTATTTATGGATATAAGCATGGAAATAATTCATTCATATAAATACGTCTATGGGAAGGACAGAACTTTTTTTTCTGTTTTATTTTTTTAAGTATGATTTATTTTTTAATTTTTGAATTTATTTTATTCATTTTTTTATACAGCAGGCTCTTATTGGTAACCTATTTTATACATACAAGTGTATATATGTCAATCCCAGGCTCGCAATTCATCCCACTACCACCACCCTGCCACTTTCCCCCCTTGGTGTCCATACATTTGTTCTCTACATCTGTGTCTCTATTTCTGCCTTGCAAACCGGTTCATCTTTACCATTTTTCTAGGTTCCACATGTATGCGTTAATATACGATATTTGTTTTTCTCTTTCTGACTTACTTCACTCTGTATGACAGTCTCTAGATCTATCCACGTCTCTACAAATGACCCAATTTCATTCCTTTTTATGGCTGAGTAATATTCCATTTTATATATGTAGCACATCTTTTCTGTTCGTCTGTCTATGGGCATTTAGGTTGCTTCCATGACCTGGCTATTGTAAACAGTGCTGCAATGAATATTGTGGTGAATATGTCTTTTTGAATTATGGTTTTCTCTGGGTATATGGCCAGTAGTGGGATTGCTGGGTCATATGGTAATTCTATTTTTAGTTTTTTAAGGAACCTCCATACTGTTCTCCATCGTGACTGTATCAATTTACATTCCCACAAATAGTGTAAGAGGGTTCCCTTTTCTCCACACCCTCTCCAGCATTTGTTGCTTGTAGATTTTCTGATGATGCCCATTCTAACTCGTGTGAGGCGATACCTCATTGTAGTTTTGGTTTATATTTCTCTAATAATTAGTGATGTTGAGCAGCTTTTCATGTGCTTCTTGGTCATCTGTATGTCTTCTTGGGACAAATGTCTATTTACGTCATCTGCCCATTTTTGGATTGGGTTGTTTGTTTTTTTACTGTTGAGCTGCATGAGCTGTTTATATACATTGGAGATTAATCCTTTGTCCATTGATTCGTTTGCAAATATTTTCTCCCATTGTGAGGGTTGTCTTTTCGTCTTGTTTGTAGTTTCCTTTGCTTTGCAAAAGCTTTTAGGTTTCATTTGCTCCCATATGTTTATTTTTTTTTTATTCCATTACTCTAGGAGGTGGATCAAAAAAGATCTTGCTGTGATTTATGTCAAAGAGTATTCTTCCTGTGTTTTCCTCTAAGAGTTTTATAGTGTCCGGTCTTACATTTCGGTCTCTAAACCATTTTGAGTTTATTTTTTGTGTATGGTGTTAGGGAGTGTTCTAATTTCATTCTTTTACATGTAGCTGTCCATTTTTCCCAGCACCACTTATTGAAGAGACTGTCTTTTCTCCTTTGTATACCCTTGCCTCCTTTGTCATAGATTAGTGGGCCATAGGTGTGTAGGTTTATCTCTGGGCTTTTTTTTTTCTTTTACATCTTTATTGGAGTATAATTGCTTTACAATTGTGTGTTAGTTTCTGCTGTATAAAAAAGTGAATCAGCTGTGCGTATACATATAACACCATATCCCCTCCCTCTTGCACCTCCCTCTCACTCCCTTATCCCACCCTTTTAGGTGGTCACAAAGCACAGAGCTGATCTCCCTGTGCTATGTGGCTGCTTCCCAGTAGCTATCAATTTTACATTTGGTAGTGTATATATGTCCATACCACTCTCTCACTTTGTCCCAGCTTACCCTTCCCTCTCCCCATGTCCTCAAGTCCTTTCTCTACGTCTGTGTCCTTAATCCTTTCCTGCCCCTAGGTTCTTCATAAATTTTTTTTTTTAAGATTCCATATATATGTGTTAGCATACGGTATTTGTTTTTCTCTTTCTGACTTACTTCACTCTGTAGGACAGACTCTAGATCCATCCACCTCACTAAAAATAACTCAATTTCGTTTCTTTTTATGGCTGAATAATGTTCCATTGTATATATGTGCCACATCTTCTTTATCCATTTATCTGTTGATGGACACTTAGGTTGCTTCCATGTCCTGGCTATTGTAAATAGAGCTACAGTGAACATTGTGGTACATGACTCTTTTTGAATTATGGTTTTCTCAGGGTAAATGTCCAGGAGTGGGTTTGCTGGGTTGTATGGTAGTTCTATTTTTAGTGTTTAAGGAACCCCCATACCGTTCTCCCTAGTGGCTATATCAATTTACATTCCCACCAACAGTGCAAGAGGGTTCCCTTTGCTCCAATAAATGCCTCTCCAGCATTTATTGTTGGTAGATTTTTTGATGATGGCCATTCTGACTGGTGTGAGGTGATACCTCACTGTAGTTTTGATTTGCATTTCTCTAATGATTAGTGATGTTCAGCATCCTTTCATGTGTTTGTTGGCAACCTGTATATCTTCTTTGGAGAAATGTCTATTTAGGTCTTCTGCCCATTTTTGGATTGGGTTGTTTGGTTTTGTGATATTGAGCTACATGAGCTGCTTTTTGGAGATTAATCCTTTGCCATTTGCTTCATTTGAAAATATTTTCTCCCATTCTGATGGTTGTCTTTTCATCTTGCTTATGTTTTCCTTTGCTGTGCAAAAGAATTTATGTTTCATTCGGTCCCATTTTTTTATTTTTGTTTTTATTTCCATTTCTCTAGGAGGTGGGTCAAAAAGGATCTTGCTGTGATTTATGTCATAGACTGTTCTGCTTATGTTTTCCTCTAAGAGTTTTATAGTGGCTGGTCTTATATTTAGGTCTCTAATCCATTTTGAGTTTATTTTTGTGTATGGTGTTAGGGAGTGTACTAATTTCATTCTTTTACATGTAACTGTCCAGTTTTCCCAGCACCACTTGCTGAAGACACTGTCTTTTCTCCATTGTATACCCTTGCCTCCTTTGTCATAGATTAGTGAACCATAGGTACGTGGGTTTATCTCTGTGCTTTCTATCCTGTTCTATTGACCTATATTTCTGTTTTTGTGTCAGTACCATATTATCTTGATTACTGTAGCTTTGCAATATAGTCTGAAGTCTGGAAGTCTGATTCCTCCAGCTCTTTTTTTTCCCCCCTCAAGACTGCTTTGGCTATCCAGGGTCTTTTGTGTCTCCCTACAAATTTTAAGATTTTTTTTTCTTGTTTTGTAGAAAATGCCAAATGTATTTTGATCGGGATTGCATTGAATCTGTAGATTGCTTTGGGTAGTATAGTCATTTTCACAATATTGATTCTTCTAATCCGAGAACATGGTATATGTCTCCATCTGTTTATATCATCTTTGATTTCTTTCATCAGTGTCTTATAGTTTTCTGAGTACAGGTCTTTTACTTCCTTAGGTAGGTTTATTCCTAGGTATTTTATTCTTTTTGTAGCAGTGGTAATGGGATTGTTTCCTTAATTTCTCTTTCTGATCTTTCATTGTTAGTGTATAGGAATGCAAGCAATTTCTGTGCATTAATTTTGTATCCTGCAACTTTACCAAATTCATTGATTAGCTCCAGTGGTTTTCTGGTGGCATCTTCAGGATTCTCTTTCTATGATATCATGTCATCTGCAAACAGTGACAATTTTACTTCTTCTTTTCCTTTTTGTATTCCTTTTATTTCTTTTTCTTCTCTGATTGCCATGGCTAGGACTTCCAAAACTATGTTGAATAGCAGTGGTGAGAGTGGACATCCTCGTCTTGTTCCTGATCTTAGAGGAAACGCTTTCAGTTTTTCACCATTGAGAATGCTGTTTGCTGTGGGTTTGTCATATATGGCCTTTATTATGTTGAGGTAGTTTCCCTCTATGCCCACACTCTGCAGAGTTTTTATCGTAAATGAGTGTTGAATTTTCTCAAAATCTTTTCCTTCCTCTATTGAGATGATCATATGCTTTTATTCTACAATTTGTTAATATGGTGTATCACATTGATTTGTGTATATTGAAGAATCCTTGCATCCCTGGGATAAACCCCACTTGATCATGGTGTATGATCCTTTTAATGTGTTGTTCGATTCTGTTTGCTAGTATTTTGTTGAGGATTTTTACATCTATATTCATCAGTGATATTGGTCTATAATTTTCTTTCCTTGTAGTATCTCTGTCTGATTTTGGTATCAGGGTGATGGTGGTCTCATAGAATGAGTTTGGGAGTGTTCCTTCCCCTGCAATTGTTTTGAAGAATTTGAGAAGGTTGGGTGTTAGCTCTTCTCTAAATGTTTGATAGAATTCACCTGTGATGCCATCTGGTTCTGGACTTTTGTTTGTTGGAAGATTTTTAATCACAGTTTCAATTTCATTGCTTGTGATAGGTTTGTTCATATTTTCTATTTCTTCCTGGTTCAGTCTTAGAAGGTTATCCCTTTCTAAGAATTTGTCCATTTCTTCCAGATTGTCCATTTTATTGGCCTAGAGTTGCTTGTAGTAGTCTCTTAGGATGCTTTGTATTCCTGTGGTGTCTGTTGTAACTTCTGCTTTTTCACTTCTAATTTTGTTGATTTGCGTCCTCTCCCTCTTTTTCTGGAGTCTGGCTAAAGGTTGATCATTTTTGCTTATCTTCTCAAAGAACCAGCTTTTAGTTTTATTGATCTTTGCTTTCGTTTTCTTTGTTTCTATTTCATTTATTTCTGCTCTGATCTTTATGATTTCTTTCCTTCTACTAACTTTGGGTTTTGTTCTTCTTTCTCTAGTTCCTCTAGGTGTAAGGTTAGATTGTTTATTTGAGATTTTTCTTGTTTCTTGAGGTAGGCTTGTATTGCTATAAACTTCCCTCTTAGAACTCCTTTTGCTGCATCCCATAGGTTTTGGATCATCGTGTTTTTGTTGTCATTTGTCTCTAGGTAGTTTTTGATTTCCTCTTTGGTTTCTTCAGTGATCTCTTGGTTATTTAGTAACGTATTGTTTAGCCTCCATGTGTTTGTGTTTTTTACGGTTTTTTCCGTGTAATTGATTTCTAATCTCATAGCATTGTGGTTGGAACAGCTGCTTGATATGATTTCAGTTTTTTTAAATTTACTGAGGCTTTATCTGTGACCCAAGATGTGATCTATCCTGGAGAATGTTCCGTGTGCAGTTGAGAAGAACGTGTAATCTCCTGTTTTTGGATGGAATGTCCTATAAATATCAATTAACTCTATCTGGTCTATTGTGTCATTTAAAGCTTGTGTTTCCTTATTAATTGTCTGTCTGGCTGATCTCCACTGGTGTAAGTGAGCTGTTAAAGTCCCCCGCTATTATTGTGTTACTGTCGATTTCCTCTTTTATAGCTGTTAGCAGTTGCCTTATACATTGAGCTGCTCCTATTTTGGGTACATATATATTTATAGTTGTTATATCTTCTTCTTGGATTGATCCCCTGACCATTATGTAGTGCCTTTCCTCGTCTCTTGTAACATTCTTTATTTTAAAGTCTATTTTATCTGATATGAGTATTGCTACTCCAGCTTTCTTTTGATTTTCATTTGCATAGAATATATTTTTCCATCGCCTCACTTTGAGTCTGTATGTGTCCCTAGGTCTGAAATGGATCTCTTGTAGACAGCATATATATGGGTCTTGTTTTTGTATCCATTCAGCGAGCCTGTGTCTTTTGGTTGGAACATGTAGTGCATTCACGTTTAAGGTAATTATCGATATGTATGTTCCTACTACTATTTTCTTAATTGTTATGGGTTTGTCTTGGTGGGTCCTTTTCTTCTCTTGTGTTTCCCACTTAGAGAAGTTCCTTTAGCATTTGGTGTAGAGCTGGTTTCATGGTGCTGAATTCTCTTAGCTTTTGCTTGTCTGTAAGGCTTTTGATTTCTCCATCAAATCTGAATGAGCTCTTTGCAGGGTGGAGTACTCTTGGTTGTAGGTTCTTCCCTTTCATCACTTTAAATTTATCATGCCACTTCCTTCTGGCTTGTAGATTTTCTGCTGAGAAATCAGTTGTTATCCTTATGGGAGTTCCCTTGTATGTTATTTGTCATTTTTCCCTTGCTGCTTTCAATCATTTTTCTTTGTCGTTAATTTTTGTCAATTTGATTACTATGTGTCTTGTCATTTTTCTCCTTTGGTTTATCCTGCCTGGGACACTCTGTGCTTCTGGACTTGGGTGGCTATTTCTTTTCCCATGCTAGGGAAGTTTTTGACCATTATCTCTTTAAATATATTCTCGGGTCCTTTCTCTCTCTCTTCTCCTTCTGGGACCCCTATAATGCGAATGTTGTTGCGTTTAAAGTTGTCCCAGAGGACTCTTGGGGTATCTTCGTTTATTTTCATTCTTTTTCTTTATTCTGTTCCATGGCAGTGATTTCCACCTTTCTGTCTTCCAGGTCACTTATCCGTTCTTCTGCCACAGTTATTCTGCTACTGATTCCTTCTAGTGTATTTTTCATTTCAGTTATTCCATTGTTCACCTCTGTTTGTTTGTTCTTTAATTCTTCTAGGTGTTTGTTCCTTAATTCTTCTAGGTCTTTGTTAAACATTTCTTGCATCTTCTCGATCTTTGCCTCCTTTCTTTTTCCAAGGTCTTGGCTCAACTTCACTATCATTATTCTGAATTCTTTTTCTGGAAGGTTCCCTATCTCCACCTCATTTCATTTTTTTTCTGGGGTTTTATCTTGTTCCTTGATCTGGTATAAAGTCCTCTGCCTTTTCATTTTGTCTATCTTTCTGTGAATGTGGTTTTCCTTCCACAGGCTGCAGAATTGTAGTTCTTCTTGCTTCTGCTGTCTGCTCTCCGGTGGATGAGTCTATCTTAGAGGCTTGTGCAAGCTTCCTGATGGGAGGGACTGGTGGTGGGTAGAGCTGGGTGTTGCTTTGGTGGGCAGAGCTTTAATCCGCTTGTCTACGGATTAAATAAAACTTTAATAAAAAGTTTAATCCGCTTGTCTGCTGATGCATGGGGCTGGGTTCCCTCCCTGTTGGTTGTTTGGCCTGAGGCGACCCAGCCCTGGAGCCTACCTTGCTCTTGGTGGGGCTAATGGCGGACTCTGGGAGGGCTCACACCAAGGAGTATTTCCCAGAACTTCTGCTGCCAGTGTCGTTGTCCTCACGGTGAGCCACAGCCACAGCCACCACCTGCCTCTGCAGGAGACCCTCTAAAAGTAGCAGGTAGTTCTGGTCATTCTCCTACAGGGTCACTGCTCCTTCCCCTGGGTCCTGATGTGCACACTACTTTGTGTGTGCCCTCCAAGAGTGGAGTATCTGAGTGGAGTTGAGACTCTGAGACTCTGTGTGGAGTTGCACAGACTCTGGGTCCTGTGAAGCTTCGATGTTTTGTGATTCTAGAAATCCTATAGGAGACGGTCCACAGCAGGTGACGCTAATGTTGTCAGTAGAGGTGTTGAAGCCAAAGATCTGCAGTTCCAACTAGAGGTGCCGATGTACATACAGGACAAAATCATCTCGTGTGAATGTAGTTCAGGCATGTTTAAGATGAATGCAGTCATGTTAATGCCTACCATATTCTATCTTGAGCCTCTCCTCAGGGACCCCCTCCTCAGTTCCTGAGGCTCCTGTAAGTCATGTACAGGGGACTGGAGAGTGGGCTCTGTCCAGTCTGAGCCCTGAGTTACCCTGTGTGTATCTTAGGATACTTTGTATTTCTGTGGTGTCTGTTGTAACATCATCTCTTTCATTTCAGATTTATTTGGGCCCTCTCTTTTTAAAAAAAACATACTACTGTTGTCTTTTATTCTCTACAGAAGTTTAATAAGTGTTTGATCTACTATCCTTACCCTATGTATACTTTTTGCAGTGAGATTTTTACTTTTCTTTGTTTCCTTGTTACTATCAATAATTAGTGAGACTTCTTTTAAGCTACCTTCAACATTGCTTATAAAGCTGCTTTATTAGTGATGACAGAGCCTTAATGGAAGTCATGTTCTGGTTGTAAATTAGAATGCAATGTGCCAGCAAATAGCCCCTTAAGTTTATGTCTCATTACTTCTTGTTCTTTTTTTAATTTAATTTTTATTTTTTGTCAGAGCAAATTTAATTAAAATGTTTTGTTTCTTCTAGGTGTGAAAGATGTGGTTCTTTTAAACATATACATATATCTATTCTTCTTTGGATCATTTTCCCATGTAGGTTATGACACGATGTTGAGTAGTCTTGTCTTGGTATTACGTAGGTCTTTGGTGATTACATATTTCACATGTGTTTCTATATCTATCTTAACCCCAATATCCTAATGTATCCAATCCTCACACCTTTCCATTTGGTGAACCATAAGTTTGTTTAATGAATCTGTGATTGCATTTCTCTGTGGAAATATTTTCATTGGTATCAATTTTTAGCTAAGACCTATAAGTGATATTATAGGATATGTGTCTTTTGCTTTCTGACTTAGTACAATTTGCCTGATTACCTCAAGAATCATACATGGTGCTGCAAATGGCATTGTTTCATTTTTTTCCCTGGCTAATATTCCATCTGTACGTGTACCAGTTCTTCTTTGGCCACGCACCTCTTGATGGACTTTCTGGTTGCCTCCATGTCTTGGCTATTGTAATACTGCTGCAATGCACATTTGCTTGCCTGTGTCTTTCCAGTTATATCTTCTTATGTTATAGGCCAAGCAGTGGGCTTGCTGTATCATATGGTAGCTCAGTGTGTATGTTTTAAAGGCACCACCGTTCAGTTCTCATTAGTGGCTCTTTCCAGGTTACGTCCCACTTAAAATTGAGGGTATGCATTTCTCCAAAACACCTTCAATATTTATTGTTTGTAGTTTTCTTGCTGATGGTTATTCTAATGGGTGCGAGCTGATGCCTATCTGTGGTTGAATTTGCATGTGTCCCATAATCTGTTGAAATTGAGCTTTAAAGCATGCCCTTTTTATTTATCAAACTGTGATTACAGCTCAGTTCTTCAAAGTGTTTTCTTAAAGTAAGTGTCACATTTTGAAAATTTTTGGCCATTACCTCCCTCAAGACATTTTGAGGGCACGTTTCATTTACAACCCTGAAGTACTTGTTCATATGAAGTGACCATTAGCACAGGTTTTAAAGCTGCTTTTGCAGGTAACGGCCAGAGGGTGGCAGCCTTTCTACGTTCCTAATCTGGTAAATAGGGAAAGAGGCCTTCAGCCCCAAGAGTGTCCAGCTTTATTTCTCATCCAGCTGTGGGTCTAGATATGGTCACACCAGGTTGCATCACAGCCCCGGAACGAATTACGTAAAAATTTTCCCTCTATCACTGTCTTTGTTTTTTGGAATTTTTAAGTAATTTATTTTTATAATGGGGTTTACCTGATTTTCACTGCTGTGTTTATGCCCCTTTACACCCACTTGATTCACTTACAGAGGGACATCAATACATAGGTTTTAAGATTATTACTAGTCAGATATATTCTTGTGCGGCGAATAGGGCGTGTTGAGTCCAGTTCTCTGAGCAAGGAGTAGGTCTTGTCTATTACATATTGGGTTTATGGAACGGTATCTGAGCTAATTTGAAACCCTTGTTTGATGTATCACCCCACCTCACCTTTCCCGTTAAGCAGCCATACTGTGTTTTCTGCATGTGTGACTCTGTTCTGTTTTGTAATTCAGTTCAAGTGTAACGGGTTTTACATTCCCTCTATAAGTGATACCTTATGAGAAATGTCCTTTTCTGTGTGACTTTTTCACTTAGAATCGTCGTACCTAAATCCACTCATCATGCTGCTACTAGCCTTATGACATTGATTTCATGGCTGAGTGATATTCCATTGTACATAAGGACCACAACTTCTTTATCCATTTTTCTCTTTCCTGGGATATTGAAGGTGGAATGAAGTGGAGGTCCTTGTCAACAGAGCAGCCCTCAACTTTGGGGTGCTTGTGTCTTGCTGATTTTTCATTTTCCCAATTTATACCCCCATGAGTGGAAGTGCCCTATGCTCTCTAAGCTGTGTTTTTTAGATGTTTCAGGACACACCGTACACTTCTCCAGAGTGGCTGTTGGCAATTTACAACCCGCCCATCAGTGTGGCAAGGCTCCCATTTCTCCATGGGCTGTCCTGCATTTCTGGTTTTGAGACATTTTTCAGCATGGCCCTTTTGACCGATGGGTAGCGACACTTCTTTGTAGCGCTGATTTGCCTTTCCAGGTTGCTTGGTTGGCCAAAAAGGGCGTATGCGTTTTTTCCTGAATATATTCAGGAAAAAACGCATACGCCCTTTTTGGCCAAGGGCATCATTGTCAACGTTTTGCCGCTTTTCATGTGCTTTAAAGGCGATTCGAATCTACCTCCTGAAATCTGTTTCCTGCAATTCTGCCTTGATTTCAAATCGTCTTCTTTGCCTTCCCTCAATATATTTGTGGACGAGAGTTATCATTTATAACTCTGCAGGTTTGTGAATTGCAGTGCCCTGAAGCTCCATTTTACAACTCGCTTTTTGGGGAGCAGGCCGCAAAAGAGCAGGATGGCTTCAGGCCCTCTTCTGGTTCCGGGGGGCAGGCTGAGCCTGTAGTTAATTCTTCTTCCTGATGGGAAAATAGAGTGACCTGTGCCTGTCCCAACACCAAGAGCTAGTCTCTCATTGGTTCCACGTCTTCCCGTTCATCCTCAGGACAAATTGCAACCTGTACGGAACAGGAGGTTAAAGGTGCTGATGCTCCAAGTAGGGAGATTGCTAGTAAAGCGGCTGGAATGGCGAACCCGGGCACAAGGAGATGAGAAATGACGTGCGTTTTAGAAACCTTTCCCCATCACACGGGGTACCATCTTCTGGGTTTCTCATGCATGTTTTCGATGTAGCAAGATGCCCTTGAACCTGGAGATTTGGGACCCATGCGATGGGTACCACGCAGTATTACTTTAAAGGGTCTGCGTTTGCTCACCCAACCTCACCAAACCTCTCAGCCCCAAGAGTGTCCACCCTTATGTCTCATCCAGCTGTGGGTCTAGATATGGTAAATCCAGGTTGCATCACAGCCCCTGAACGAATTGTATGGGAATTTCTCTCTCTTTCACTGTCTTTGTTTCATGGGTTTTTCAAAGTAATTTATTTTTATAATGGGGTTTAGCTGCTTTTCACTGCTGTGTTTATGCCGCCTTACACCCACTTGACACACTAACAGAGAGATATCAATACATAGGTTTTAAGATTATTACTAGTCAGATATATTCTTGTGCGGTGAATAGGGCGTGTTGAGTCCAGTTCTCTGAGCAAGGAGTAGGTCTTGTCTATTACATATTGGGTTTATGGAACGGTATCTGAGCTAATTTGAAACCCTTGTTTTATGTATCACCCAACCTCACCTTTCCTGTTAAGCAGCCATAGTGTGTTTTCTGCATGTGTGACTCTGTTCTGTTTTGCAATTCAGTTCAAGTGTAATGGTTTTTACATTCCCTCTATAAGTGATACCTTATGAGAAATGTCCTTTTCTGTGTGACTCATTTCACTTAGAATCGTCGTACCTAAATCCACTCATCATGCTGCTACTAGCCTTATGACAGTGATTTCATGGCTGAGTGATATTCCATTGTACATAAGGACCACAACTTCTTTATCCATTTTTCTCTTTCCTGGGATATTGAAGGTGGAATGAAGTGGAGGTCCTTGTCAACAGAGCAGCCCTAAACTTTGAGGTGCTTGTGTCTTGCTGATTTTTCATTTTCCCAGTGTATACCCCCATGAGTGGAAGTGCCCTATGCTCTCTAAGCTGTGTTTTTTAGATGTTTCAGGACACACCGTACACTTCTCCAGAGTGGCTGTTGGGAATGTACATCCGCCCATCAGTGTAGCAAGGCTCACATTTCTCCATGGCCTGTCCTGCATTTCTGGTTTTGACACGTTTTTCAGCATGGCCCTTTTGACCGATGGGTAGCGAGTCTTCTTTGTAGCGCTGATTTGCCTTTCCAGGTTGCTTGGTTGGCCAAAAAGGGCGTATGCGTTTTTTCCTGAATATATTCAGGAAAAAACGCATACGCCCTTTTTGGCCAAGGGCATCATTGTCAACGTTTTGCCGCTTTTCATGTGCTTTAAAGGCGATTTGAATCTACCTCCTGAAATCTGTTTCCTGCAATTCTGCCTTGATTTCAAATCCTCTTCTTTGCCTTCCCTCAATATATTTGTGGACGAGACTTATCATTTATTACTCTGCAGGTTTGTGAATTGCAGTGCCCTGAAGCTCCATTTTACAACTCGCTTTTTAGGGAGCTGGCCGCAAAAGCGCAGGATGGCTTCAGGCCCTGTTCTGGTTCCGGGGGGCAGGCTGAGCCTGTGGTTAATTCTTCTTCCTGATGGGAAAATAGAGTGACCTGTGCCTGTCCCTACACCAAAAGCTAGTCTCTCATTGGTTCCAAGTCTTCCCGTTCATCCTCAGGACAAATTGCAAACTGTACGGAACAGGAGGTTAAAGGTGCTGATGCTCCAAGTAGGGAGATTGCTAGTAAAGTGGCTGGAATGGCGAACACGAGCACAAGGAGATGAGAAATGAGGTGCGTTTTAGAAACCTTTCCCCATCACACGGTGTACCATCTTCTGGGTTTCTCATGCATGTTTTCGATGTAGGAAGATGCCCTTGAACCTGGAGATTTGGGACCCATGCGATGGGTACCACGCAGTATTACTTTAAAGGGTCTGCGTTTGCTCACCCAACCTCACCAAACCTCTCAGCCCCAAGAGTGTCCACCCTTATGTCTCATCCAGCTGTGGGTCTAGATATGGTCAATCCAGGTTGCATCACAGCCCCTGAACGCATTGTGTAAGAATTTCGCTCTCTTTCACTGTCTTTGTTTCATGGGTTTTTCAAAGTAATTTATTTTTATAATGGGGTTTAGCTGCTTTTCACTGCTGTGTTTATGCCGCTTTACACCCACTTGACACACTAACAGAGAGATATCAATACATAGGTTTTAAGATTATTACTAGTCAGATATATTCTTGTGCGGTGAATAGGGCGTGTTGAGTCCAGTTCTCTGAGCAAGGAGTAGGTCTTGTCTATTACATATTGGTTTTATGGAACGGTATCTGAGCTAATTTGAAACCCTTGTTTTATGTATCACCCCACCTCACCTTTCCCGTTAAGCAGCCATAGTGTGTTTTCTGCATGTGTGACTCTGTTCTGTTTTGTAATTCAGTTCAAGTGTAACGGTTTTTACATTCCCTCTATAAGTGATACATTATGAGAAGTGTCCTTTTCTGTGTGACTTATTTCACTTAGAATCGTCGTACCTAAATCCACTCATCATGCTGCTACTAGCCTTATGACATTGATTTCATGGCTGAGTGATATTTCATTGTATATAAGGACCACAACTTCTTTATCCATTTTTCTCTTTCCTGGGATATTGAAGGTGGAATGAAGTGGAGGTCCTTGTCAACAGGGCAGCCCTAAACTTTGGGGTGCTTGTGTCTTGCTGATTTTTAATTTTCCCAATGTATACCCCCATGAGTGGAAGTGCCCTATGCTCTCTAAGCTTTGCTTTTTAGACGTTTCAGGACTCACCGTACACTTCTCCAGAGTGGCTGTTGGCAATTTACATCCCGCCCATCAGTGTAGCACGGCTCCCATTTCTCCATGGCCTTTCCTGCATTTCTGGTTTTGACACTTTTTTCAGCATGGCCATTTTGACCAATGGGTAGCGAGAGTTCTTTTTAGCGCTGATTTGTCCTTCCAGGTTGCTTGGTTGGCCAAAAAGGGCGTATGCGTTTTTTCCTGAATATATTCAGGAAAAAATGCATACGCCCTTTTTGGCCAAGGGCATCATTGTCCACGTTTTGCCGCTTTTCATGTGCTTTAAAGGCGATTCGAATCTACCTCCTGAAATCTGTTTCCTGCAATTCTGCCTTGATTTCAAATCGTCTTCTTTGCCTTCCCTCAATATATTCGTGGACGAGAGTTATCATTTATAACTCTGCAGGTTTGTGAATTGCAGTGCCCTGAAGCTCCATTTTACAACTCCCTTTTTAGGGAGCTGGCCGCAAAAGCGCAGGATGGCTTCAGGCCCTGTTCTGGTTCCGGGGGGCAGGCTGAGCCTGTGGTTAATTCTTCTTCCTGATGGGAAAATAGAGTGACCTGTGCCTGTCCCTACACCAAGCGCTAGTCTCTCATTGGTTCCAAGTCTTCCCGTTCATCCTCAGGACAAATTGCAACCTGTACGGAACAGGAGGTTAAAGGTGCTGATGCTCCAAGTAGGGAGATTGCTAGTAAAGTGGCTGGAATGGCGAACCCGAGCACAAGGAGAAGAGAAATGAGGTGCGTTTTAGAAACCTTTCCCCATCACACGGTGTACCATCTTCTGGGTTTCTCATGCATGTTTTCGATGTAGCAAGATGCCCTTGAACCTGGAGATTTGGGACCCATGCGATGGGTACCACGCAGTATTACTTTAAAGGGTCTGCGTTTGCTCACCCAACCTCACCAAACCTCTTAGCCCCAAGAGTGTCCACCCTTATGTCTCATCCAGCTGTGGGTCTAGATATGGTCAATCCAGGTTGCATCACAGCCCCTGAACGCATTGTGTAAGAATTTCGCTCTCTTTCACTGTCTTTGTTTCATGGGTTTTTCAAAGTAATTTATTTTTATAATGGGGTTTAGCTGCTTTTCACTGCTGTGTTTATGCCGCTTTACACCCACTTGACACACTAACAGAGAGATATCAATACATAGGTTTTAAGATTATTACTAGTCAGATATATTCTTGTGCGGTGAATAGGGCATGTTGAGTCCAGTTCTCTGAGCAAGGAGTAGGTCTTGTCTATTACATATTGGTTTTATGGAACGGTATCTGAGCTAATTTGAAACCCTTGTTTTATGTATCACCCCACCTCTCCTTTCCCGTTAAGCAGCCATAGAGTGTTTTCTGCATGTGTGACTCCGTTCTGTTTTGTAATTCAGTTCAAGTGTAACGGTTTTTACAGTCCCTCTATCAGTGATACCTTATGAGAAGTGTCCTTTTCTGTGTGACTTATTTCACTTAGAATCGTCGTACCTAAATCCACTCATCATGCTGCTACTAGCCTTATAACATTGATTTCATGGCTGAGTGATATTCCATTGTACATAAGGAACACAACTCCTTTATCCATTTTTCTCTTTCCTGGGATATTGAAGGTGGAATGAAGTGGAGGTCCTTGTCAACAGAGCAGCCCTAAACTTTGGGGTGCTTGTGTCTTGCTGATTTTTCATTTTCCCAATTTATACCCCCATGAGTGGAAGTGCCCTATGCTCTCTAAGCTGTGTTTTTTAGATGTTTCAGGACTCACCGTACACTTCTCCAGAGTGGCTGTTGGCAATTTACATCCCACCCATCAGTGTAGCACGGCCCCCATTTCTCCATGGCCTTTCCTGCATTTCTGGTTTTGACACTTTTTTCAGCATGGCCATTTTGACCAATGGGTAGCGAGAGTTCTTTTTAGCGCTGATTTGCCTTTCCAGGTTGCTTGGTTGGCCAAAAAGGGCGTATGCGTTTTTTCCTGAATATATTCAGGAAAAAACGCATACGCCCTTTTTGGCCAAGGGCATCATTGTCAACGTTTTGCCGCTTTTCATGTGCTTTAAAGGCGATTCGAATCTACCTCCTGAAATCTGTTTCCTGCAATTCTGCCTTGATTTCAAATCCTCTTCTTTGCCTTCCCTCAATATATTTGTGGAAGAGAGTTATCATTTATAACTCTGCAGGTTTGTGAATTGCAGTGCCCTGAAGCTGCATTTTACAACTCGCTTTTTAGGGAGCTGGCCGCAAAAGCGCAGGATGGCTTCAGGCCCTGTTCTGGTTCCGGGGGGCAGGCTGAGCCTGTGGTTAATTCTTCTTCCTGATGGGAAAATAGAGTGACCTGTGCCTGTCCCTACACCAAGAGCTAGTCTCTCATTGGTTCCAAGTCTTCCCGTTCATCCTCAGGACAAATTGCAACCTGTACGGAACAGGAGGTTAAAGGTGCTGATGCTCCAAGTAGGGAGATTGCTAGTAAAGTGGCTGGAATGGCGAACCCGAGCACAAGGAGAAGAGAAATGACGTGCGTTTTAGAAACCTTTCCCCATCACACGGTGTACCATCTTCTGGGTTTCTCATGCATGTTTTCGATGTAGCAAGATGCCCTTGAACCTGGAGATTTGGGACCCATGCGATGGGTACCACGCAGTATTACTTTAAAGGGTCTGCGTTTGCTCACCCAACCTCACCAAACCTCTCAGCCCCAAGAGTTTCCACCCTTATGTCTCATCCAGCTGTGGGTCTAGATATGGTAAATCCAGGTTGCATCACAGCCCCTGAACGAATTGTATGGGAATTTCTCTCTCTTTCACTGTCTTTGTTTCATGGGTTTTTCAAAGTAATTTATTTTTATAATGGGGTTTAGCTGCTTTTCACTGCTGTGTTTATGCCGCCTTACACCCACTTGACACACTAACAGAGAGATATCAATACATAGGTTTTAAGATTATTACTAGTCAGATATATTCTTGTGCGGTGAATAGGGCGTGTTGAGTCCAGTTCTCTGAGCAAGGAGTAGGTCTTGTCTATTACATATTGGGTTTATGGAACGGTATCTGAGCTAATTTGAAACCCTTGTTTTATGTATCACCCAACCTCACCTTTCCTGTTAAGCAGCCATAGTGTGTTTTCTGCATGTGTGACTCTGTTCTGTTTTGCAATTCAGTTCAAGTGTAATGGTTTTTACATTCCCTCTATAAGTGATACCTTATGAGAAATGTCCTTTTCTGTGTGACTCATTTCACTTAGAATCGTCGTACCTAAATCCACTCATCATGCTGCTACTAGCCTTATGACAGTGATTTCATGGCTGAGTGATATTCCATTGTACATAAGGACCACAACTTCTTTATCCATTTTTCTCTTTCCTGGGATATTGAAGGTGGAATGAAGTGGAGGTCCTTGTCAACAGAGCAGCCCTAAACTTTGAGGTGCTTGTGTCTTGCTGATTTTTCATTTTCCCAGTGTATACCCCCATGAGTGGAAGTGCCCTATGCTCTCTAAGCTGTGTTTTTTAGATGTTTCAGGACACACCGTACACTTCTCCAGAGTGGCTGTTGGGAATGTACAACCGCCCATCAGTGTAGCAAGGCTCCCATTTCTCCATGGCCTGTCCTGCATTTCTGGTTTTGACACGTTTTTCAGCATGGCCCTTTTGACCGATGGGTAGCGAGTCTTCTTTGTAGCGCTGATTTGCCTTTCCAGGTTGCTTGGTTGGCCAAAAAGGGCGTATGCGTTTTTTCCTGAATATATTCAGGAAAAAACGCATACGCCCTTTTTGGCCAAGGGCATCATTGTCAACGTTTTGCCGCTTTTCATGTGCTTTAAAGGCGATTCGTATCTACCTCCTGAAATCTGTTTCGTGCAATTCTGCCTTGATTTCAAATCCTCTTCTTTGCCTTCCCTCAATATATTTGTGGACGAGAGTTATCATTTATAACTCTGCAGGTTTGTGAATTGCAGTGCCCTGAAGCTCCATTTTACAACTCGCTTTTTTGGGAGCTGGCCGCAAAAGCGCAGGATGGCTTCAGGCCCTGTTCTGGTTCCGGGGTCAGGCTGAGCCTGTGGTTAATTCTTCTTCCTGATGGGAAAATAGAGTGACCTGTGCCTGTCCCGACACCAAGAGCTAGTCTCTCGTTGGTTCCCCGTCTTCCCGTTCATCCTCAGGACAAATTGCAACCTGTACGGAACAGGAGGTTAAAGGTGCTGATGCTCCAAGTAGGGAGATTGCTAGTAAAGCGGCTGGAATGGCGAACCCGGGCACAAGGAGATGAGAAATGAGGTGCGTTTTAGAAACCTTTCCCCATCACACGGTGTACCATCTTCTGGGTTTCTCATGCATGTTTTCGATGTAGGAAGATGCCCTTGAACCTGGAGATTTGGAACCCATGCGATGGGTACCACGCAGTATTACTTTAAAGGGTCTGCGTTTGCTCACCCAACCTCACCAAACCTCTCAGCCCCAAGAGTGTCCACCCTTATGTCTCATCCAGCTGTGGGTCTAGATATGGTCAATCCAGGTTGCATCACAGCCCCTGAACTCATTGTGTAAGAATTTCTATCTCTTTCACTGTCGTTGTTTCATGGGTTTTTCAAAGTAATTTATTTTCATAATGGGGTTTAGCTGCTTTTCACGGCTGTGTTTATGCCGCTTTACACCCACTTGACACACTAACAGAGAGATATCAATACATAGGTTTTAAGATTATTACTAGTCAGATATATTCTTGTGCGGTGAATAGGGCGTGTTGAGTCCAGTTCTCTGAGCAAGGAGTAGGTCTTGTCTACTACATATTGGGTTTATGGAACGGTATCTGAGCTAATTTGATACCCTTGTTTTATGTATCACCCCACCTCACCTTTCCCGTTAAGCAGACATAGTGTGTTTTCTGCATGTGTGACTCTGTTGTGTTTTGTAATTCAGTTCAAGGGTAACGGTTTTTACATTCCCTCTATCAGTGATACCTTATGAGAAGTGTCCTTTTCTGTGTGACTTATTTCACTTAGAATCGTCGTACCTAAATCCACTCATCATGCTGCTACTAACCTTATGACATTGATTTCATGGCTGAGTGATATTCCATTGTACATAAGGACCACAACTTCTTTATCCATTTTTCTCTTTCCTGGGATATTGAAGGTGGAATGAAGTGGAGGTCCTTGTCAACAGAGCAGCCCTCAACTTTGGGGTGCTTGTGTCTTGCTGATTTTTCATTTTCCCAATTTATACCCCCATGAGTGGAAGTGCCCTATGCTCTCTAAGCTGTGTTTTTCAGATGTTTCAGGACACACCGTACACTTCTCCAGAGTGGCTGTTGGCAATTTACATCCCGCCCATCAGTGTAGCAAGGCTCCCATTTCTCCATGGCCTGTCCTGCATTTCTGGTTTTGACACTTTTTTCAGCATGGCCCTTTTGACCGATGGGAAGCGAGACTTCTCTGTAGCGCTGATTTGCCTTTCCAGGTTGCTTGGTTGGCCAAAAAGGGCGTATGCGTTTTTTCCTGAATATATTCAGGAAAAAACGCATACGCCCTTTTTGGCCAAGGGCATCATTGTCAACGTTTTGCCGCTTTTCATGTGCTTTAAAGGCGATTCGTATCTACCTCCTGAAATCTGTTTCGTGCAATTCTGCCTTGATTTCAAATCCTCTTCTTTGCCTTCCCTCAATATATTTGTGGACGAGAGTTATCATTTATAACTCTGCAGGTTTGTGAATTGCAGTGCCCTGAACCTCCATTTTACAACTCGCTTTTTTGGGAGCTGGCCGCAAAAGCGCAGGATGGCTTCAGGCCCTGTTCTGGTTCCGGGGGGTAGGCTGAGCCTGTGGTTAATTCTTCTTCCTGATGGGAAAATAGAGTGACCTGTGCCTGTCCCGACACCAAGAGCTTGTCTCTCGTTGGTTCCCCGTCTTCCCGTAAATCCTCAGGACAAATTGCAACCTGTACAGAACAGGAGGTTAAAGGTGCTGATGCTCCAAGTAGGGAGATTGCTAGTAAAGCGGCTGGAATGGCGAACCCGGGCACAAGGAGATGAGAAATGAGGTGCGTTTTAGAAACCTTTCCCTATCACACGGTGTACCATCTTCTGGGTTTCTCATGCATGTTTTCGATGTAGGAAGATGCCCTTGAACCTGGAGATTTGGGAACCATGCGATGGGTACCACGCAGTATTACTTTAAAGGGTCTGCGTTTGCTCACCCAACCTCACCAAACCTCTCAGCCCCAAGAGTGTCCACCCTTATGTCTCATCCAGCTGTGGGTCTAGATATGGTCAATCCAGGTTGCATCACAGCCCCTGAACTCATTGTGTAAGAATTTCTATCTCTTTCACTGTCGTTGTTTCATGGGTTTTTCAAAGTAATTTATTTTCATAATGGGGTTTAGCTGCTTTTCACTGCTGTGTTTATGCCGCTTTACACCCACTTGACACACTAACAGAGAGATATCAATACATAGGTTTTAAGTTTATTAATAGACAGGTATATTCTTGTGTGGTGAATAGGGCGTGTTGAGTCCAGTTCTCTGAGCAAGGAGTAGGTCTTGTCTACTACATATTGGGTTTATGGAACGGTATCTGAGCTAATTTGATACCCTTGTTTTATGTATCACCCCACCTCACCTTTCCCGTTAAGCAGCCATAGTGTGTTTTCTGCATGTGTGACTCTGTTCTGTTTTGTAATTCAGTTCAAGTGTAACGCTTTTTACATTCCCTCTATAAGTGATACCTTATGAGAAGTGTCCTTTTCTGTGTGACTTATTTCACTTAGAATCGTCGTACCTAAATCCACTCATCATGCTGCTACTAACCTTATGACATTGATTTCATGGCTGAGTGATATTCCATTGTACATAAGGACCACAACTTCTTTATACATTTTTCTCTTTCCTGGGATATTGAAGGTGGAATGAAGTGGAGGTCCTTGTCAACAGAGCAGCCCTCAACTTTGGGGTGCTTGTGTCTTGCTGATTTTTCATTTTCCCAATTTATAACCCCATGAGTGGAAGTGCCCTATGCTCTCTAAGCTGTGTTTTTCAGATGTTTCAGGACACACCGTACACTTCTCCAGAGTGGCTGTTGGCAATTTACATCCCGCCCATGAGTGTAGCAAGGCTCCCATTTCTCCATGGCCTGTCCTGCATTTCTGGTTTTGACACTTTTTTCAGCATGGCCCTTTTGACCGATGGGAAGCGAGACTTCTCTGTAGCGCTGATTTGCCTTTCCAGGTTGCTTGGTTGGCCAAAAAGGGCGTATGCGTTTTTTCCTGAATATATTCAGGAAAAAACGCATACGCCCTTTTTGGCCAAGGGCATCATTGTCAACGTTTTGCCGCTTTTCATGTGCTTTAAAGTCGATTCGTATCTACCTCCTGAAATCTGTTTCGTGCAATTCTGCCTTGAATTCAAATCCTCTTCTTTGCCTTCCCTCAATATATTTGTGGACGAGAGTTATCATTTATAACTCTGCAGGTTTGTGAATTGCAGTGCCCTGAACCTCCATTTTACAACTCGCTTTTTTGGGAGCTGGCCGCAAAAGCGCAGGATGGCTTCAGGCCCTGTTCTGGTTCCGGGGGGCAGGCTGAGCCTGTGGTTAATTCTTCTTCCTGATGGGAAAATAGAGTGACCTGTGCCTGTCCCGACACCAAGAGCTAGTCTCTCGTTGGTTCCCCGTCTTCCCGTTCATCCTCAGGACAAATTGCAACCTGTACGGAACAGGAGGTTAAAGGTGCTGATGCTCCAAGTAGGGAGATTGCTAGTAAAGCGGCTGGAATGGCGAACCCGGGCACAAGGAGATGAGAAATGAGGTGCGTTTTAGAAACCTTTCCCTATCACACGGTGTACCATCTTCTGGGTTTCTCATGCATGTTTTCGATGTAGGAAGATGCCCTTGAACCTGGAGATTTGGGAACCATGCGATGGGTACCACGCAGTATTACTTTAAAGGGTCTGTGTTTGCACACCCAACCTCACCAAACCTCTCAGCCCCAAGAGTGTCCACCCTTATGTCTCATCCAGCTGTGGGTCTAGATATGGTCAATCCAGGTTGCATCACAGCCCCTGAACTCATTGTGTAAGAATTTCTATCTCTTTCACTGTCGTTGTTTCATGGGTTTTTCAAAGTAATTTATTTTCATAATGGGGTTTAGCTGCTTTTCACGGCTGTGTTTATGCCGCTTTACACCCACTTGACACACTAACAGAGAGATATCAATACATAGGTTTTAAGATTATTACTAGTCAGATATATTCTTGTGCGGTGAATAGGGCGTGTTGAGTCCAGTTCTCTGAGCAAGGAGTAGGTCTTGTCTACTACATTTTGGGTTTATGGCACGGTATCTGAGCTAATTTGATACCCTTGTTTTATGTATCACCCCACCTCACCTTTCCCATTAAGCAGCCATAGTGTGTTTTCTGCATGTGTGACTCTGTTCTGTTTTGTAATTCAGTTCAAGTGTAACGGTTTTTACATTCCCTCTATCAGTGATACCTTATGAGAAGTGTCCTTTTCTGTGTGACTTATTTCACTTAGAATCGTCGTACCTAAATCCACTCATCATGCTGCTACTAACCTTATGACATTGATTTCATGGCTGAGTGATATTCCATTGTACATAAGGACCACAACTTCTTTATCCATTTTTCTCTTTCCTGGGATATTGAAGGTGGAATGAAGTGGAGGTCCTTGTCAACAGAGCAGCCCTCAACTTTGGGGTGCTTGTGTCTTGCTGATTTTTAATTTTCCCAATTTATACCCCCATGAGTGGAAGTGCCCTATGCTCTCTAAGCTGTGTTTTTCAGATGTTTCAGGACGCACCGTACACTTCTCCAGAGTGGCTGTTGGCAATTTACATCCCGCCCATCAGTGTAGCAAGGTCCCATTTCTCCAAGGCCTGTCCTGCATTTCTGGTTTTGACACTTTTTTCAGCATGGCCCTTTTGACCGATGGGAAGCGAGACTTCTTTGTAGCGCTGATTTGCCTTTCCAGGTTGCTTGGTTGGCCAAAAAGGGCGTATGCGTTTTTTCCTGAATATATTCAGGAAAAAACGCATACGCCCTTTTTGGCCAAGGGCATCATTGTCAACATTTTGCTGCTTTTCATGTGCTTTAAAGGCGATTTGAATCTACCTCCTGAAATCTGTTTCCTGCAATTCTGCCTTGATTTCAAATCCTCTTCTTTGCCTTCCCTCAATATATTTGGGGACGAGAGTTATCATTTATAACTCTGCAGGTTTGTGAATTGCAGTGCCCTGAACCTCCATTTTACAACTCGCTTTTTTGGGAGCTGGCCGCAAAAGCGCAGGATGGCTTCAGGCCCTGTTCTGGTTCCGGGGGGCAGGCTGAGCCTGTGGTTAATTCTTCTTCCTGATGGGAAAATAGAGAGACCTGTGCCTGTCCCAACACCAAGAGCTAGTCTCTCGTTGGTTCCCCGTCTTCCCGTTCATCCTCAGGACAAATTGCAACCTGTACGGAACAGGAGGTTAAAGGTGCTGATGCTCCAAGTAGGGAGATTGCTAGTAAAGCGGCTGGAATGGCGAACCCGGGCACAAGGAGATGAGAAATGAGGTGCGTTTTAGAAACCTTTCCCCATCACACGGTGTACTATCTTCTGGGTTTCTCATGCATGTTTTCGATGTAGGAAGATGCCCTTGAAGCTGGAGATTTGGGACCCATGCGATGGGTACCACGCAGTATTACTTTAAAGGGTCTGCGTTTGCTCACCCAACCTCACCAAACCTCTCAGCCCCAAGAGTGTCCACCCTTATGTCTCATCCAGCTGTGGGTCTAGATATGGTCAATCCAGGTTGCATCACAGCCCCTGAACGCATTGTGTAAGAATTTCTCTCTCTTTCACTGTCGTTGTTTCATGGGTTTTTCAAAGTAATTTATTTTCATAATGGGGTTTAGCTGCTTTTCACGGCTGTGTTTATGCCGCTTTACACCCACTTGACACACTATCAGAGAGATATCAATACATAGGTTTTAAGATTATTACTAGTCAGATATATTCTTGTGCGGTGAATAGGGCGTGTTGAGTCCAGTTCTCTGAGCAAGGAGTAGGTCTTGTCTACTACATTTTGGGTTTATGGAACGGTATCTGAGCTAATTTGATACCCTTGTTTTATGTATCACCCCACCTCACCTTTCCCATTAAGCAGCCATAGTGTGTTTTCTGCATGTGTGACTCTGTTCTGTTTTGTAATTCAGTTCAAGTGTAACGGTTTTTACATTCCCTCTATCAGTGATACCTTATGAGAAGTGTCCTTTTCTGTGTGACTTATTTCACTTAGAATCGTCGTACCTAAATCCACTCATCATGCTGCTACTAACATTATGACATTGATTTCATGGCTGTGTGATATTCCATTGTACATAAGGACCACAACTTCTTTATCCATTTTTCTCTTTCCTGGGATATTGAAGGTGGAATGAAGTGGAGGTCCTTGTCAACAGAGCAGCCCTCACCTTTGGGGTGCTTGTGTCTTGCTGATTTTTCATTTTCCCAATTTATACCCCCATGAGTGGAAGTGCCCTATGCTCTCTAAGCTGTGTTTTTCAGATGTTTCAGGACACACCGTACACTTCTCCAGAGTGGCTGTTGGCAATTTACATCCCGCCCATCAGTGTAGCAAGGCTCCCATTTCTCCATGGCCTGTCCTGCATTTCTGGTTTTGACACTTTTTTCAGCATGGCCCTTTTGACCGATGGGAAGCGAGACTTCTCTGTAGCGCTGATTTGCCTTTCCAGGTTGCTTGGTTGGCCAAAAAGGGCGTATGCGTTTTTTCCTGAATATATTCAGGAAAAAACGCATACGCCCTTTTTGGCCAAGGGCATCATTGTCAACGTTTTGCCGCTTTTCATGTGCTTTAAAGGCGATTCGTATCTACCTCCTGAAATCTGTTTCGTGCAATTCTGCCTTGATTTCAAATCCTCTTCTTTGCCTTCCCTCAATATATTTGTGGACGAGAGTTATCATTTATAACTCTGCAGGTTTGTGAATTGCAGTGCCCTGAACCTCCATTTTACAACTCGCTTTTTTGGGAGCTGGCCGCAAAAGCGCAGGATGGCTTCAGGCCCTGTTCTGGTTCCGGGGGGCAGGCTGAGCCTGTGGTTAATTCTTCTTCCTGATGGGAAAATAGAGTGACCTGTGCCTGTCCCGACACCAAGAGCTTGTCTCTCGTTGGTTCCCCGTCTTCCCGTAAATCCTCAGGACAAATTGCAACCTGTACAGAACAGGAGGTTAAAGGTGCTGATGCTCCAAGTAGGGAGATTGCTAGTAAAGCGGCTGGAATGGCGAACCCGGGCACAAGGAGATGAGAAATGAGGTGCGTTTTAGAAACCTTTCCCCATCACACGGTGTACTATCTTCTGGGTTTCTCATGCATGTTTTCGATGTAGGAAGATGCCCTTGAAGCTGGAGATTTGGGACCCATGCGATGGGTACCACGCAGTATTACTTTAAAGGGTCTGCGTTTGCTCACCCAACCTCACCAAACCTCTCAGCCCCAAGAGTGTCCACCCTTATGTCTCATCCAGCTGTGGGTCTAGATATGGTCAATCCAGGTTGCATCACAGCCCCTGAACGCATTGTGTAAGAATTTCTCTCTCTTTCACTGTCGTTGTTTCATGGGTTTTTCAAAGTAATTTATTTTCATAATGCGGTTTAGCTGCTTTTCACGGCTGTGTTTATGCCGCTTTACACCCACTTGACACACTATCAGAGAGATATCAATACATAGGTTTTAAGATTATTACTAGTCAGATATATTCTTGTGCGGTGAATAGGGCGTGTTGAGTCCAGTTCTCTGAGCAAGGAGTA